>NW_013668307.1:89787-103807 GCF_000517525.1 Limulus polyphemus
ATACATCTGATCGTTAGATTCACAGACTTAATGATACGATCATATAGAGGCAAGAGGAACAACAGATAAACAGATATACGATGAAGGCCTATATTATACATCTGATCGTTAGATTCATAGACTTAATGATACGATCATATAGAGGCAAGAGGAACAACAGAGAGATAGATATTCTAAGTCATAAACAAATGTAAAAAATCTTAGTTAACATAAAAACCCGTATTTTCGTTTCTGTAATGTAGCATTTTTTATCATTATTATAAATGATGTAAACTCACCAAGTATTTGTATATTAGTACAAAAAATCTAAATAATGGTAACTTACGAAACTATTGCATAATATTTGTATGCACTACTGATTCGAAAAAAAATCTTTAAACTCAAACAAACTTCAGTTATAATTTTCATGAATTTTCAAAGCATGTGAAACTTTTAAGTAACCATACGTCTGTTATAATTTCACAACTAAAATCCCTAGTCCCTACAGAAAAGCGTTATAATAATTTTTTGTCAGCTTATCAAAGAATACTTCATCCAATTACAAATAGATAAACAGGAAGATAAAAGGGTGACTTTCTAAAAAGAGATAAGTAATCAGCTAAGAAGATACATTGGAAGAAAGGAAACCCAATAAATAAACAGACGAAAAGTGGTAGAAGCTGAGTAACATACTTGAACATGTATATACATTTTTTTTTCATACAGTCCGTTCCTTTAAAGTGTTCAGCTACTACTCTCAATCCTTGACCGTAAGACGCTTGAAGCTTAATTTAAACTGAGTATAGATGACGCTTCACGTGCAGGATAAACAACCAATCTGACGGCGCCCTTAACTCTTGCTTCACTAAGAGCTTAACTACCAAGGTCATAGTACTGGTAGACAGTAAAATCAGACACACGTCAGGAATTCTAAAACGAAATTATATTTTAAACCACATTTCATTTCTCCTTTTTTTTTGTTCATCGCCTACTGTTACAGTTTTACATTGAATTCCAAATAGACTTAATGAGGTCGCTGAGTAACGATAACGAGTTCTTCCTCAGATTTTCTTCTGATTGCATTATGACTTTTTTTTGTTACCTCTTAAATAAACTACTTGACGAACCTTATCTCCCCGACAAAAAGTCGCGCAGAGAAAAATTAACTACAGGTAGGAAAAAACTCAATAAAATCTAAGAACTCACGAGTGAAAGAAAAGGAAAATATGTTATAATATTTCAACCACGCTTCAGTACCAAAAATCATCAGGCCGGCTGGTGTAGTGGTTTTAGTCACAAATGATTGTTTATATAAAAATGTAAAGAAGAGTATAAATTATAAAATTGTTTGAGAATTCAATCTAAGTGGAAAAATGAATACTGGAGACTCAGACATCCCTTCACAACTGTCATACAGAAAAATTCTGAGTTTAATCTACTCGGTTCAGAAGTTTTGGGAAGTAAATTATGCATGGAACTGATGTAATTATCTACATATGTCTCGGCTTAAAAAGCAACTAAATATTTTGTCAGTTTATATTAGTCTTGATAAATCTACTTGCATTACATATTAGACATCGAACAGTGTTACCGTTATTAAATGTTATGTTGTAGGCTGATCTTTCTCAAGATTATGGACCATGTTAAGCTTGTAAACTGACAGATATAGATCGATAGAAAGATAAACAGATAGATAAAATAATACATTTCAAAACCGGAAAATAAAGAAGTATAGACGAGATATAGCATATATACAGAAGGACAAATGGATGGGCGTAAGAACCGGTCCATATTTTCAATGAGTATATCATACTGAGAGGATGAATATAGGTCAATATGTGGCGCCACTCTCAAGAACCAATCATACTCAACATTAAGGAATGGTTCACTTTGCGTAAATTGTTACATGCTTTTCGCGAATTTCACAAAGTGAATGTTGTGGGTATACGGGGTGTGGTAAATGAAGACGACCTGACATAATGTACACCTATTTCGCGGGCACAGAACAATAGAACAAAAGAAATCCCTTACATTAAAAGTATCAAAATAGAAGGAACATCATAAACGTTTTACTTTAATGAAAGATCGATATGCCAAGTGGATCAGGATAGATAGGGCACTTGTCAAATAATCTAGATGAAAAATATCAAAAAAAGATGTGAAAAATCGAATCTATTTCTATTGGTATCATCTGGCTGGTCGTAGCCTAGTGATTAGTGTGGCTGGACCATGAATCCGAGCGCAGTCCACTGCCACAAAACTGCGCCGCACTGTGAGGGGCCGTAGCTACGTTACAAGAGCGACAGCCAAATCCCACTTCGGTAACCTCCCCTCTATAACTTATCAATTCAAATTTTAGGGTAGCTGTGCGTAGACTGACAATTGTATTGCTTTGCGCAAAAATTATTAAACAACAGTTTGTTTGTTTGTTGTAGCACAAAGCTACACAATGGTATATACGTGCTCTGCCCATCGAAACCTGATCTTTAGTGGTATAACCTCTCAGACTTGCCGCTAAGAAACCGGTGGGTATTTCAAAACAAACCAGTATCATTTTACCATCCACAACGAAATGAGGAAGTCCACAAATATTTTGTTTGAATATATCAACTGAGATGTGCAAAGAAAAACATATGCCTCACATTATACCACAAGCACCAGAATTAGGTTGGCAATATATGTCACACATTACACTACAAACACCAGAATTGAGTTGGCAATATATGTCACACATTACACCAAAAATAGCGGAATTAGGCTGGCAAGAAATGGCGCTTTTTTATATTTTTCGTGAGTAATATTCTGATTGATTATTTTTTAATTCCAGGTCGAAAAGCAATATATGTCACACATTACATCACAAACACCAGAATTAGGTAGCAATATGTGTCACACAGTAAGTACACTACAAGCACCAGAATTAGGTTGGCAACATATGTCACACATTACACCACAAAGAGCGGAATTAGGCTGGCAAGAAATGGCGCTTTTTATTTTTTTCGTGAGCAATATTCTGAATGATTCTTTCTTAATTCCAGGTCGAAAAGCTAAAAAAAAAATCAATTAATCAACCAGATAGTAAAGTTTTATTCCAACGATATATTAAGTCACGAATTATAAAAAAGTACAAATCATTAAAAGGCGAATTTTTGTCTTTTCTATAACTCTTAATTGAATTATTCAGTCATATCTACACGACACAGAAGAGTCGCTAAGCTTGCTTGTGTTTCACCTTAATTTTGGAGACACTCAACTGTTATAAAATCAAAATACCCCACAATAAAACACGTATGCTTGAATTATTTCATGAAAATTAACGGCCCAAACTCCTGACTGTCAGAAACTCTACAACTGTGGGATAAAATATTCTGTACACTCGTTCACTTAACAAGATCAGTTTCACGGAAAGTCTTCCCGCATTTTTTTATGGTGTCTGGTAATAACAGCACCTGTTAGAGTGTCATCAGTAGTAATGACACCATTAATAACGCCCCCGTAGTAATGGAACTAGTAATAAATTATTACGTAAAATTCATAACCCTACAAATTTGATGTACTTCTTCTTTTCAGAAGAAAAGTGTCATCCCTGGATTTTTTTGTATATATATACCTTCAACTTGAAAATTATTTTTGCTTAATGTATACACAATTATAGCTGTACCCCTAACAAGAAGAAAAGGAGTATACTATGGTGGATTTTCACGAGCTTAGGATCATAGGTAAGTCTTCCGTGGCACAGCGGTAAGTCTGAAGGCTTATAAGTTAAAAATTGGGCTTCGATACCCGTGGTGAGCAGAACATAAATAGTTCATTGTGTAGCTTTATAGTTGATAAGAAATAAACAAATCACAAGCAACACACTTTACATTCTTTAAGATTAGCTTACTTCATATAGTTTTATGATTCTCGTAGTCTGATATGAAACTGTACCTTGTAAAAGCAAACATGGCCTGATAAAATGAATTTTTTAAAGACATTCCAAATGTTTGTATAAAACGGATACAGAATCAACGCTTACTTGTATATAACATTTAGTTCTGAACGTTTAAACATGCAAACGTCAATAATAATATTGTTTTATCTAAATAACACTCAGAGGACGATTAGGCGTAGTCAATTAATGAAAGTCAAAAAGATGCCCGACCTGTCAACATTAAAATGTAAAATACTGATTACACAACGTAAAGAGTACGTTTACACAGAAAACGCTTACACCGCGATAGCTATGAAAACTGTTTGTGCCACTGACGAGATTCGTTCTTGTTACATTTTTGCTTAAGCCAGCGAGTAGTTATTTATCTGTTTGACAAGATAAATGGCCGATACATGCAGACTGTCTTGGGAAGGCTGAGATTGTGACAAAATACGACTGATTGCCAATACTCAACCAGGGGTGCTCTTTATCCCGGCAGCAGTTGAAAGAGATTTTAGTTGAAAATCATGGCGGGTAATAGTTATCTATTTACACTACACTCGGTGCACTTGGTTAGAAATAAATATGTATCTTCAATAAATAATATAAAATATTTAAAGAACAAGGAATGTGTTTATTCTGTTAACAATTAGAAATACTGTAGTTCCAAATCTTAAGCGGTGTTTTAGTGCTTGAGAGCATATATTCACGTATAAAAAGTTCACTGATTTATGATTAATGGATTATGATATAAATATATATATATATATATATATGATGGATGATACGCAACGTACATATATAATTTCGTGCCATTCAATCACATTAAAACTTCATACATAAGTCTTTCAAAATAAAGTGCACAATATCGCTAAGACTTAAAACAGGTTTTTGTTAAGACCATATTTATTTTTCCAGATAATGCGATTATTACTTATGACGTTATCTGTTCTTCTCATTCTCAAGCCATAGGGGTCTCTGGTTTATTCTAATTATTTGTAAAATTTTTAGTCTTGGCAAACTGTTCAAAAATTATTTAATCACTGCTGTTTTTTTCTGTTTGAATTTATGCACAAAGCTACACAATGGGCTATCTGTGCTCTGCCCACCACGGGTATCGAAACCCGGTTTCTAGCGTTGGAAGTCAGCAGACATACCGCTTTGCTACTGGGGGGGGGGGGCGTTTAATCACTGCTAACCAACGAACTTACGGAATACGACACCACTTTTACGTAGAAATAACTAAGGAACTCCAGAACTGAAAATAGAAAGCTAAAAACTCTTTTAAGTTCACAATAAATGCGCATAGAAAACTGGTTTAAATTAGTGCAATTTAGCCAGTTGCCAAAGTTATAACTTAAAAAAAAAATAAACTTGTAACATCAAAGTATTTCCATAACGCATCTTTCTTGCTCTTAAAGCGTAATGCATGTTTGAGTTATGAACAAATCCAACTTTTCTCAGGCCATCAGGAATGCTTATTGAAATTACATTCAAAAAGAAATGTATAAAATTACGAACAAATGTTCTTAGATCTCAATTATACATTTTATAAAATTAACTATATTTGACTGAAATAATAGATTCTTCATTCTTAATCACATTTAATGTTTACATTGATTAAGATATTTTAAAGCATAAACATTTTTGATTCAACCCATATACGTTGGTAACTATTAAATACAAAACATCGGTATTTTCGTCTATGTTACCTGGTGTTTTACAGTTTCAAAGAAACAAGAGTTACCATGGAAGTTTTAATCCGAACGGATATCTTATATGTATGTGAGCTGAACAGCCGTGTAGAAACAATTATGGTCCAGCTTTAGCCTAAGTTTGAACTGCTGATCAGAGAAAAGGCAGGTGAATACTAAACAAGTATATTAGGTTGAGATAATTATGTATTTCATGAAACATTTTATTTTTCCGAAAACACTGAGAAATAATGAACTGAAACTTAAACTTTCCGTTTCTGCTTTTGCACAAATATTTTCCCTCAGCAAAATTACGTTTTTTTCCTTGCAAAGTCACGTAAGTAACATGTGAATAATAGGGGCAACGTGTTTTTTTTTCTTAATTCTGTAGATATTGTAAAGAAATAACAGAACTTGTTATTCTACAGCACTATTAACAATCTCATGTTTTAACACTTTGGTGTAACTGACACGATAAATCTCTAAAAAAAAAAAATCTGTAAAAAGAAATTTACCAATGATACTATTCCCAACACTTTTGGGCCGAGTACGGCCCAATCAATGGTTAGCCGGACTCTGGAGTTGAAATTCTATGCTTCGCATTCCGTTACCACCCCACTCCTCAAAATCACGCTCCGCACTTTGGGGTCGTGAGCGCGTTATAAGAGTCACAATCAAGTTTCGGTCTGACAAAAATAGCTTAACAGTTGACGGTAGGTGATGTTGAATAGCTGCCTTCCCTTTAGTTTATCACTTTAAAATTAGGGGCGTTTAGCGCACATTGCCTTCGAGTAGGTTTACGCGAAATCCAACAAAAAAAAACCTAACACTTTTATTATTTTTTATGTTAAATGTCTGTGGATAGTGAGTGGCAGATAAGGTTTAGAACTAACAGTCCGGGTTTTAAGAACCTACGCTCAACTTTCTCCTGTTGTTTTTTTTCTTGTGCCCAGAATAAAGCAACATCTTCCATACTAATGAACTGATTAACGTGCTGTTGCTGAATAGATCCTACGTCTTTTTAACTGAACCTTCGAATCTACCTTTTCCTCTGTTGTGAACGGAATGTCAGGATGGCTTTCAAGTTGATTTGGTTTTCGATTTCATTAAGTCTGACAAAGTGTACTGATTTGAAGAAGCAACTACTACAACCAATGATTTTATAATAACGCCCATTTACGTGTATGTATGTGTCATGAATATATGTTAATTACATCATTTCAGAGTACACCACCCTTGACTCAAGTGATAGTTTAGAATCTGAAGGTCTTGATAACACGTTATGATACCCATTACACTGAATTCCATTGAGGACTTTACGATATTCTCACAGTACATACCGATACAAGTGCAGGTTTGCTAGTCGTAAGTACCATTTTAGAAATTGCAATAAAAAGGCCTTAGCCGCAAATAAATATTTTACGTTCTTGATTGTTTTATTGTTAGGCGCAAATCTGCACAATGGGCTATTTGAATTGCGCCTATCACAGAAACCGAACTTCGAATTCTAACGTTATAAGCCCTCAAACTTGCCGTTGAGCCAATGAGTGCACTTTCTTTATATGCGTACTCTTTAAATCTTTCTTCTAATACTGTTTTAATTATAAAAATAATGTATAATTGAAATTTAGCAAAATATTAGAAAAGTTAATTCAATATTTATATCTACTCGCTTATTAGTTTCAAGGTATTTATTTCGTCTCTAAAGGGAAAGCAGTAAGTCAGCGGCATCCATCGTCAACTTTTGGGTTACGTTTATCGAATAGTAATATTTGACCTTATTCTTATAACACACCCATGACCAAAAAGTGCGGAACGCGATTTTGCGACAACGGAACGCGGACCATAGACCCTTGAATTCATAGTCCAAAATGTTAACCACAAGACCACGCTCATCCCAAATATATGAATACCAAACCTTTTACCAATTGCTTAAACACTCCAACACATAATGGATAATACTAATATTTTCTAAATAAGATTCTGAAATAATCTAAACATAAAGCATTATTAATAAATAATAACGAATATCTTTTTATTTAGATTATCTTCGTTGAGTTCAAGTTTCAACGATTTAATTATTCATATCGACTAACATAAGCAGAATATATTTCTTACAGTTTCAAAGTACACAGGATTAGTGGCGATACTGGCGGATAAGCCAGCATTAACTATGAAAAGACTGAAGATGGATACCGTCAGATATATCAACATTTACTGTACACAGTATTGAAGTTGGCGATAATGTCAAATAAACAACACCGAGTGTCGAGTGTAGAAAAATAACTTTAGAGGAGTTAACTTTAAAGTGCAAAATTCTGTTTAAACAGAATTACTATTGCGCATTTTCTCTACTACTGATAACGTTAAGACTAGACAGATTATCATAGAGCGTTCAAATTCTGGCTACGTCACTGTCGAAGAATGTATGTTCAAGCGACTGCTGTTACATACGCCGGCTACATTTCTTGAACAGACAGCGTTGGTTAGAGTTGTTTATCTCCTTGAGAAGCAGGCTTGTATGGTTAGAGAAGGCGACAAGACATGAATGACTGACTACTGGCAGAATCACACAGCCATTATCCAATTAGATCGCTGTTTCACCTCAGCAACAGAACGTGTGCCAATCTCTACATAGAGAGAGATGAATGTTTATACTGAAAGTCCGTGAACTGTCACATATAAGTAATAATATTGTACGTGTTTAGCCAAATTTCTTAATTTGTGGAAAAATATTTTAAACCTCAAATTTTGAAAGTAAATGAAACAAACATATGCTAAACATATTGATTTTAATGACAATTCAGAAACAAAAAATAATATATTACCAATTGTTTGTGTTGGATGGTGTGCTATTTTGTTTTTTAAAGTTCAACGTCGAACAGTCTCAAACATAGACAAGAAACATACTCACAAAATGGAAAATCCTTAAAGTTTAATTTTTTCAGAGTTAAGAATAACAGAATAAACACGAAACAAAGTACAGTATTCATATCCACAAATCTTTATCAGGAGCATTTTACTTAATACACAAAAGTTATCTGTGATGTTCTGTGTACTTACATATCCTTAATAGCTATATACTCCAGATCTTGTCCAGATTAGAATAGTAGCTGTATACTTCGGATACTTATCCAGGTTAACATAGCAGCTTAATATTTCAGTTAACTGTTAATATTTCTCTAGAAATTTTATAGTTCAGTTAATTGTTCAAATTTCTGTGGTAGTTTTAAAGATCAGTTACTTGTTGAGATTAGCATAGTAGCTAATACTAAAGTTACTTGTTCAGACTTCTCTAATAGCTGTATACTCCAGTAACTTGTTCATATTAGCGGTGTACCTGTATACTCCAGATTAACGTAGCATATCTATACTTTCGTTATTTGTCCATATTTCTCTAGTAGCTCTATACTTCAGTTACTTGTTGAGATTAACATACTAGTTGTATACTTTTGTTACTTACTCAGATTTCTCTAGTGGCTTTATACTTCGGTCACTTGTTCATATTAACGCAATGGCTGTACACTTCACTTACTTTTTCATATTTCTCTATTGGTCATAAAGTTCAGTTATACTTGTTCAGATTAGCACAGTAGATGTATACTTCAGATACATATTAAAATTAGCATATTAGTCATATACTTCAGTTAATTGTTTAGAACTACCCAGTATCTGTATATTTGAGTTACTTGTTCAGGTTAGCATAGTAGCTGTATAATTCTGTTTCTTGGTTATATTCGCATAGCACCTGACAACTTCAGTTACTTGTCTATATTAGTACAGTAGCTTTGTACTTTAGTTACCTGTTTAGACTAGCATAGTACCTCTATGCTTCAGCTATTTGTTTAGCTTTTCTCGTGGCTATATACTTCGGTTTCTTATTAACATTAACTTAATAGCTATATATTTCAGTAACGTGTTCATATTAGCTGTACACTTCAGTTACTTATTCAGATTAGCATAGTATCTTTATCCTTCAGTTATTTGCGCAGGTTGGCATAATACCCTTATACCTTAGTGACTTGTCAATATTAGCTTAGTTTGTGTAAACTTCAGTAACCTGTTCAGATTAACACAGTATCCGTATCCTTCAGTTACTTGTTCAGATTTCTCTGGTTACTGTATAATTTTCTGTTGATGGTATATTTCAGTTTTGTTGTTGATGTTTTGTAGTTAAACATTGATTTGATTACTTTGTGGCACTATGATTTCATAATAATCAGTACATCCCTTGAGATTTTGTTTTTAAAAACAAAAGCTTGTTGAGATTCTACTTTTAACTGTTCCATGAGACTAAAACTTGATATTCACGCTGTTTGGAGTTACACTTTTAAATAGCTTGTTACTTGCAGCTATATATAGTTTTAATATTCTTATTCCTTGGGTTTTTAGTTTAAAATCATTTTAGGAGTCATGCTTCTAGTTCACATCTTTTTTTTTTTTAGATTTATACTATTGGTTTAACAATTCAATGCGGTTATATAATTTTTAAGATATACTATTTTTTCTGATATTCGTGTTTATTAATGTTTTCTAGAAAATTCTTTCGCAAGGTTGTATTGTCTTATTACCTTTCGCGTTACATTCCAACCAGAAGCCCTAATGTGAAATTGTTCTTTTCATCTATTTCTAAGGGGTTGGTTTTCTCTTCCCCTGGTAGAATAGTGGTGAGTCTATGGACTCACAGACTAAAATCCGGAGGTCGATTTCCCACAGTGTACACAGCAAATAGCCCAATGTGGCTTTGCTTTAAAACAAACGAATAATAGGTTTGCTCTGGGAATTGTATGTTAAGTCATCGTTCTTTTATCCAATTACTCACAGAAAACAGTTTAAACCTTCATTTTATATCTTAATTGTCTACCGATTAGAAGAAATTAACGAGAGAGAAGCATACAATATTCTGAAAACTAATAAAAATGTCTATCTTTATTCAAAGAGAAAAGGTGTATGTCGTCACAGTGAACTATCACAAAGGCCAAAATTTAATACTAGACAAAAAATGTCAAGTAAATATCAGGTAGGTGGTCATCCTATAATGAGAATCTGATCATATCACAAGAAGACGACACTTACTTCCAAGAAACTTTCTGCAATTGATTTCATATTACAAAAATATGCAGATCATAAGTTGTGACTTGAACCTTTGACCGACATTCCACAAGTCTGTGCTAGATGGTTCCGAAGAAACGTATGTAAAATGTCATGTGCATATACAAACAAAGTAGCAGGGCAAAACATAATCCTTTGTGACAATGAATTGTTACTAGATAAAATATAACCCCTAACAACAATGGTGCTAACTTGTCACTAGGTTCATACAGTGATAAATAGACAGATCTGAGCAAAAATATTCAAGTGCACTCCGCCTTATAACCATTCGCCCAAAAAACTTTAAGAGCACGAGTACTTTCCTTGATAAATTTTTAAAGAGAACCTAACATTAAATCTAAAACCATACTTTACTGATATGAAAATATATATTTATTGTCAGTTTAAAATGTGATTTACAAGTGTTTATTTAGTTCGGGTGTTTCTAAAGCTTAAAAAGTGTTTAAGATGGTTTCAAGCCGAAATAAACCCAAGTTTAAAAATATGCATTATTACCTGAAATGACCGTTCTGTACAAAAAAAAGAAAAGAAAAAAGTTTACAAGATATACGTCACAAACGACCGTATTTCAAGCTTTAATGAACATCCCTATAGGGAAATGATACTTGTAACACGGGACATAAATATTGGATTAGATGATTGAATTTATTAGGATATATGAAACCCATATGTATCTCGATCAGTGTCTATGAACCTTCTAAAATAGTTAAGATTCAGACAAAACTGTTATATTTGAAATAGCAGTTCGAAATTAATATAGCTCAGGTTTTGGTGTTATTTTAAGTAATCACAACATTACATTACAAAATACAATGATAAGCCTCCTATACTATTATCCAAAGTTGGCGCTAGTGTGAGCAACAAGTTGTATCCTTCAACATCTGTCGCTATAAATGATTTTCAAGTGATATTCACTAAGCGTTGTACGGCGCCTTGCAGAATAAGAGCGATAGCACTGTGAAAGTGGTAATCATCTTCTATTTGTTCTTGTTCTGTCACGCTCAGAACCGCTTCTATTATTTCTTACACTACTAAATTCAAAATCACTTTCTATTCGTTATTGTTCTGTCATATTCAGTATCACCTCTATTATTTCTTACACTACTAAATTCAAAATCACTTTCTATTCGTTATTGTTCTGTCATATTCAGTATCACCTCTATTATTTATTAAACCACCAAATTCAAAATCACCTTCCAATAGTTCTTGTTTTGTCACGCTTAGAATCTATTACTTCTTCCACTACAAAATTAAAAATAATTTTCCATTTTATATATAGTTCTTGCGGAACAAATAAAATGATAATCCTAACACCCAAGAAAACGAAACCTTCAACTTTAACCACGTAGCTTCCCAAGTAGTATATCATATAATAAATGCAAGTAATGTAAGAAATGAACTTTACAAGCTAAAAATGAAGGGAAATATTTTCACATGAGATTTGTGGTAAGACTCAGTCAGACAGGAGCCTATCATATTATCTCACAACCAGTTTGAAAGCCACAAAAGGGCAGGGTACATGCCTTCTCTAACAACTCAGAAACTCCAGACTTTCTGGCTTCCGCTCAACTTAACGACCGGTAATCTTATTAGAAGTCATCGACTATCAAACCCAAACAGCTAAACAGGTACAATGGTAGTACATTACACACATGAAGTTTCAGTGATCGTTGGATGAAAACGCTATTTACAATTTACCTCTGTGGACTTAACGACCGGTAATCTTATTAGAAGTCATCGACTATCAAACCCAAACATCTAAACAGGTACAATGGTAGTACATTAAACACATGAAGTTTCAGTGATCGTTGGATGAAAACGCTATTTACAATTTACCGCTGTGGACTTAACGACCGGTAATCTTATTAGAAGTCATCGACTATCAAACCCAAACAGCTAAACAGGTACAATGGTAGTACATTACACACATGAAGTTTCAGTGATCGTTGGATGAAAACGCTATTTACAGTTTACCTCTGTGGACTTAACGACCGAATTACAAATGAAGGTAATGTCTCGCAAGGCTGCCAATTTTTAAATAATTCATATTTTACTCAGTTACACGTCGGCCACGTACTCATGTCTCAGAGGCTTATACGTTACCTTGCTAAAGCTGATGGTTAATAAACTTACCTTTGTTCAATCGAACATAAATCCATGTGTTATGAAGTTTGAACAATACATACTATCTATCATTTGATACTTGTCATCACTTACATCTAAAACAACGACAGCTAAAAAACATAAGAATAAAATTTACTTTATAGTTACATCTACTGACAGAACTATGCAACTAATTTAAAAAATGCCCCCAGTGGCACAGCGGCATGTCTACGGACTCACAACGCTAGAAACCGAGTTCCGATACCCGTGGTGGGCAGAGCAAAGATAGCCCATTGTGTAGCTTCGTGCTTAATTACAAACAAACAATTAAAACGCCCCCGTGGCACAGGTTCAAAATTCTGGGTATGTCCAAAAATGAATTGGAAACGCATCACCAAAGTAATTAGTACATCACTGAGTAAAGTTTTACATAAAAGGATTAAAAAAGAAAATTCAAAAATAATTATATTTATAAATTGGCTACATAAAGTTAAAGACAAAGTCAATAAACGCATAACATACTTAAATTCCCTACTAACAACAAATGAACATGTTATGGGTAAGAAGATATCGAGGTTATCTACATAGTGGATATGACATCACTCCCACAGATAAAGCAGCTAACAATGAAGATATCAGGTATTTAGGTTATCTACATAGTAAGTATGTCATTACTCCCACAGACAAAGCAGCTAACAATGAAGATATCTAGTATTTAGGTTATCTACATTAGTACGTATGCCATCTCTCCCACAGATAAAGCAGCTAACAATGAAGATATCAGGTATTTAGGTTATCTACATAGTAAGTATGTCATTACTCCTACAGATAAAGCAGCTAATAATTTTCACAAAAACTTTATGCAAATACATTTAAACCTTTGGGTAACGAGGCTTATAAACACGTTATAAAATGATATAGAAAGTATCAAAAATATACATATTTTCGATTTCCAAATTACATAAGAAACTGTAGAAATATGGTTTTATTGATGCCCCAAAAATTGTCTGATCCAGGATTTATCAATTATGGTCAATAATGGACTGAAATACATTAAAAAACATTTAGAGAAATACTGCAACATTATCAAAGAGAGAACCCGTTTTAATCAGTTCATTATCTTGGCCCGGTGCTCGACTAGCAGTCTGAGGGTCGTGGGTTCGAATTCCCGTCATACCAAACATGTTCGCCCTTTCAGCCGTGAGGGCGTCATAATGTG
>NW_013668307.1:103917-106742 GCF_000517525.1 Limulus polyphemus
AGCGCAAGAGTTGGCGGTGGGTGGTGATGACTAGCTGCCCTTCCTCTAGGCTTACACTGCTAAATTAGGGACGGCTAGCAGATAGCCCTCGTGTAGCTTTGCGCGAAATTCAAAAACAAACAAACAAACCGTTCATTATCATCGCCGGATAATTTCATTGAATGTAAAGAGAGAATTAAACGGCTTGAAACTAAAACAATAGAAACATTTTAATTGATTAGGTTTACAGTAGTTCTTTTTATTAATAAAATTAAAGTATTTCATCAAGAATTTCGAGGTCATTTAATAAGCTGAGTAAATTACTATTCTGCGTCAGTAAAAAGTTTTCTATAACAATGTCACTCCCAAAAATTACCACTTGCTCACATTAAATAACTTCTTACCAGCCATGTATTTTTACTTCATAATACATTGTGTATTTTGGTCAACATATCTTCCAATAGATACAAGGAATTCCAGCTGGAGGTAACTTCAGTTTGCAAGTTGCAGATTTGTATTTATTCTGATTAGAATTTTCATGCATGATAAAACTTACAAAGAAAGACAATAGTAAAACTTCGTACGACAGTCGCGTTTGATAATACACAGATGGTATTAGTATACCGAATTATCAAGATTTTATACACAGCGCCTAAAAAATTTATCCACTAAAGCTCACTCCACAAAAATATGTTTGTTATTAAGCGCAAAGCTACACAATGGGCTAACTGTGCTGTGCCCACAACGGGTATCAACACTCGGGTTTTAGTGTTATAAGCTTTCTGAGCCACTGGGGCAATCTCTAGTACGAAAAATATTTTCCATTAAAAACAAAGAATAATATCCATATATAGATTCAGCATCATCAAGCGAAGATTCAAAGTTTTCAATGAAATGGATACTTTCAACTTTTGAAGTTAGATATTTTGCATTCCTAAATACGAATACTTCAAACAAGTATGTCATAATGTTTACTTATCTCAGCTTATTAAATACAATAGAATTTGTACATCAGTACAAGATTCTGTGGATACAGTTCGTAAACTCACTCTGAATTTTCATATTCGAGGTTTCTTATTGCGCAAATTTAACAAAAAATTTATTCAGTTCTGTGGGAAATTCAGCAATATTCGTGCTACAGATTATGTGTTTAGAAGTTTTACAGAGTATCAAGACCTTTGATAAACTTTTACGTCCACACCTTAATTCCTTTTGATATTGTTTAGGGTAATAATGAAAAACTTTGGTGTATTGGCCCATCATTGGTTTTTACTTCCATTAATTTACATTATTATGTATCGTTAGCATTAGTTATATAACGGTTCCGTATATAGTATGACATTATGTCATTAATTTAATTACATATATATTTTTATGAGTACTTTCTTTGTCATATTAATGCCTCTGGTATCTAGCCTTACTATGTGTTATAACATAATGGAAATGATAAGGAAGTTTCGTATAATTCTGGTTTCAATCTACTGATCTGACAATTGAAACCAGAACTAAACAAAACTTCATCTTTTCCTTTTTGTGATATTATTTTTTGTACTTTCTTCTTTATTGAAGCTTATCGTGTTTTCTTTTCGACTTTTTCATAAGATTTAACGATATATATATATATATTACTTTCTGTAACATATTCTGTACTTACTGTAACATATATCTCAAATGTTCAAAGATGTGACCTGCCTCGATGTTATACAGTAAGAGTGATTTAACGAGTTTCTGAAAAAACGCTAGAGAAAAGTGGAGAGCAAGGCTACACTTTCGTGAGAAATTTAATTCTACAGCAGTAGTTCAAGCCAACAGCGAGTGTTTCTGTACTATATTATTTATTTACTGTCACTTCAACAGTGTTGGTTATACTAGTTAGTATATCGAATGCCATTACGTTTTGTTTATTATTATACTTTTATAACAAAGTGTGTTATGCACTGTTAGCCTAAAATATGTATTTAGAATTAACCTATATCTCTTAAGCTGGCTCAACCTCGTCAAATATTATTGGGATTACAGCCGAAAATATCGTTAACAGCAAGTGTACCCAACTGATGAAACATAAGAAAGGTATATTTAATTAGCTATACTGATGGCCAGGTTGATTTTGAGTTTCGCTGTAAGTACACAACTTACTCTGATCTGAAGTTATTATTAGCTAGCAAACTTGTTTTTTTTTCGATATAAAACGAAGCCATGTTTTATATCTCTTATACTGTAATCCAAATCAAATGCTTTGAATATATTCATATTAATCACAAATACCTACATGTTTTTTAATCTTCGAAGCAACACATGTTGAAATAGTAAGAAAAGTGTTATTCAAAACTTAATGTCATTGATTTGTTTGTTTGAAGTTAAGCACAAAGCTACACAAAGGGCTATCTGTGCTCTGCCCACCACGGGTATCGAAACCCGGTTTCTAGCGTTGTAAGTCCGCAGACACACCGCTGTGCTACTGGGGGGCTAATGTCATTGAATGGCAAAAAAGAAAGAAAGAATTATTCTGGGACGTGTGTCAAGGAAATTGAGAGTGGGGTTGTTCCTGGATAGGTGGGATATATATGGAACAAGAAGTTGTTCCAGGGTTCCAGGATAGGTGGGATATGTATGGAACAAGAAGTTGTTCCAGGGTTCCAGGATAGGTGGGATATGTATGGAACAAGAAGTTGTTCCAGGGTTCCAGGATAGGTGGGATATGTATGGAACAAGAAGTTGTTCCAGGGTTCCAGGATAGGTGGGATATATATGGAGCAAGAAGTTGTTCCAGGGTTCCAGGATAGGTGGGATATGTATGGAACAAGAAGTTGTTCCAGGGTTCCAGGATAGGTGGGATATATATGGAG
>NW_013668307.1:107473-120425 GCF_000517525.1 Limulus polyphemus
CCCATTGTGTAGCTTTGTGCTTAACTTCAAACAAACAAACAAAACATAAATGTTTATCTTTGCGTCAGTTTTGTATCATTATTAAATAATCTTTGCCTCTAATTTTGTCCCTCAGTGGCTCAGCGGTAAGTCTGCAGGCTTACGACACTAAAAATCGAGTTTCGATACCCATATTGGGTAGAGCACATATAACCCATTGTGTAGTTTGGCGATCAACATAAAATAAACCAAACCTTTAAATTAAACATACTGTGGCCATATTCTAGGACAATTAATTTTAACTCGGCCTCTAACTATATTTTATAGAATGTTGAGTTTCATTCAATGTACATGAATTTTTGTACTTACCCAAGCACACATGTAACTATAACTGTCTTCATCAATATATAGCTTTAAGGTGGACTTTTAATTATGTTTCTTTTTTTAGCTTTACTTAAGACCGACTGTATCAGTATTCGATAATGTATAGTTTTAAAGAACTGTGACTATATTCTAGAATATTTAATTTTAACTAAGACAGACTGAATTTATTTTCAAAAATGGTAAGCCTAAATCAGGCGGAATGCAATTAGATTCCTAATTTTAGTTCTTAGTTAGGTGAAATAAATTAGTACTGAATACGTCAGCTTTAATGTGAAAATTATTTAACTTCGCAATAGGCATATTAGCACGCAGTTAAAAAACTCATACAAGTTCAACATGCACTCCATGGGTCAGTAAAGATGAAAAAAAGATTAAATAACAGTTTCAAAGACAAGTATATATTAAAAAACAATTCTCATGGTAAGAACGACTTTTTCAAGCTGACGAAGCATGATTATAATGAATTTACTTGTCATTAGACATTAGTATTTGGTCTATTATATTATTTAACACTGCATTCTATATCTAAACATTTAAGGATTTTCAAGAATTAGAAAAGTGTATATTTATAGTATTCCAACCACGTGGTTCGCCGTAGCCATTGACAACGACGTTTAATCCAGAGCTGATCAGGCCGGCTGGTACACAACAAACACAGTAGAGATTGGAACACTATTTATATAAGCTATTTCCTACAACAAAAATTATTATACTGTAGACGCCATTTTCAAGCTGGCGAAGGGACTAAATACAGAACCCAGTGTCAAATAATATAATAGGCCTGGTACTAATATCTAATGACAAGTAAATTAAGGATATATTAAATCTACAAGCCATTCATAGGACGGATTGTTCCGAAAGTTATCATGAGATCCTAATCCAAAATATTTTGAAGCAAAGTTAGTAAAATATATTATGTCCTTCTTATTCTAAAACACGCGGTGATAAGATAAAATTAGAGTAAATATTTATCTCAGGGAAATGTTTCACCATAACTTACCATAATAAATTCGACAAGTAAACTGTGTTTTAATTCAATGTACCAATATTTCGCACAAGCTTTCATTCTCCCAGTACTTGTACTACAAACCAAAATCTCTTTGGATCATGAAATAACGAAAAAATATTAAAATTATTAAGTTCTAAAGTCAAATTACAAACTATCCATGATTTAAGCTCGTTGCGTTAAAGATTAATCCCCATAGCTATATCTATTCACAACAGATTTAACACACTTACTGGATCACGTCATATTTAAGCAAGATTTTAAACATGGAAGTTTTAAGAGATTCAGTTCAAGACACGTAAACGACATCTCATAGTTTACGCTTATATAGAAATATCATAAAAAAAACTCAGCATTTCAAATGATTATATAAACCTTTCATCGGAAAACTAAATTTCACCCAAACACATTAAGAACCACAATTTTTATTCAAGAAAGTTTGGACACGGTGCAAGAAATTTTAAAACTGTCAGCATATTATGCTTATCCCTAAATGAAGCTACTACAAGTATCATCTGTTCTGGATAGTTTTAACTGATCCCTGCAATCATATTTATAATGGCCGTTTTCAGATCCTCTACTTTTCGTAAGTTATCCAGAAACACATTTCCTTTAACAGTGAGTTGGTGAAATGTTCGAGGATTGAGCAGTGAGCGTCCATTTGTCTTTGGAAGTGTGTTTTGAACGTACATCTGCATGCCAGAGTTTGATAGCACAGTCGAACAACAGTAGCAAGAATCTGCACACTGACATGCATGCAAATCACCAATCTCGTATGTTGAAAGGTAGAGAAAAGAAATATAAACCCAACGCTAGTTTGAGAGAAAAGCACTAGGTATGCACTAGAGTATGGCTTTGAAACACTGTATACACGTCTAAACTTTCCTGAATATAACTTACGATCTTTAATGTGTGTGTGTGATGAAATTTTATTTCCCATATACGACAAGGTAGTTAAAGATACACACACTGAAGTCATCTGAAACACAAAGTTCCATTTATAAGCACTTTGCCTTCCAAAAAAACATTTCACCTGTTGAAACCTAAGTTGTTAAACAGATTTTTGTGATGACTACGCAATCTCTAAAAAAAGATATAAATATACATGTACACATGTGTGTGTGTGTGTATGTGTATTTTTTAATTGCGGTGACTTGTTACATATTTGAAATCAATTATTGAGTCATTTATATTAACACTTGTCATGGCAGGGATCCAGAAGAAGAAAAGCATAAAATAATATTATATTTAGAAAAAAAAATATTCAAATGTCGTAAAGAGGTATAATACATTTTAAGCTGTGTAAGTGAAAACACGATGAGTATCTGACGTCATAACGGTAATTTTTGGCACTGATAACCACATAAACACGATCTCCAAATACGCCATAACCATATAATGCATTAGTCATTCAACTTTGATTAAAAGTAAAAATTTGTCCTTATACTGAGCAGTGTTAATTAATTTTATAATATATCGCATCTTTTACACCAGAAATAAAGATAAGAGGATTCTGTTCATTTTTAAACTGTCAAATAATATACATGTTTTTAATCAATATAATTCAGATCTGGTGAGATTGTGTGACTCAGCGAGAACAGTTTGTCACTGTCACATCATATAGACTGGCGTCACCAATGCTGTAACTGCATAAAGAACCCCAAAGAAAACAAATGAAAATATTACTAGACTGATATAAGCAGTTACTTTTAGGTTATGTACTGTTCCAGTTAAAACGTCCTAGATATTTTAGCAAAATACCTATGACTTAAACGAGACGAACACATTTAATCAAAAGATAAAAGCTATTGGCAGCTCAGAGTTTACATTGTACAAAACGAGCTAGTAAATCTTAAATCAAAAGTTCCCTGTCTCGTTCTTAATAGATTCTGAATCTCAAGAGACTTCACAATGTTTAAATAAACATGAGATGATACACAAAACATTGACTTAATAATTAAACATACTGCTTCAGTACATGTAGCTCAGCTCAGTAAAACTACCTTACATGCTGGAAACGATGACATGAACTGCGAGAAATCTGTTACATCTACTGTATAATATAACTCAGTGGCACTTATGAAAAAATAAATAGAAACATCGTATGTTTATCAAAATTACACATAAAAGACAGTTATTTGCAAACTATTGCTTTAAGTTAGAAATTTTTAATCGACTTCATTAAACATACATTTATCTTATACTATCATATGAAGTTGCATTCAAAGCTACGCCTAACTTCTTTAGGCCGTGTTCTTCTTACGAACATCATGCTGAGATGACTTAATTCACACTGAGAACTTCAATAGTTTAAAGCTATAAACACCAACCTCTGTTTCTATTGGCCCTCAAATATTGCTTAAATTAACACACCAAAATACTTCGTAAGTCCTTGTGTACTACTGCATGACTGGATTAACGATAGTTCTGTCTGTACATTTGTTGTCTAACAACTTACAGCCTATATTCTCGGTTTGTCCCCAAATCAATAAGGTCTACATTTCGAAAGCTCTTGGGGTATAGGGTTTCTTATTTTTATCTTCTAGCCTATATACAATATGATTTTTATTCACATTTTGTTTATTTGTAGGTACGTACAAATAGAACTATATTTTATTTCTGACTTCTCATATATTCTAAATCAACATATACATCAGATTTCTCCATATGTTAACTGTTTGTATATATGATCAAAGTGAAAATTCAAAAATATATAATCATAAAATCCTGTATTACATTGACAAGCTGTACACTTTGCTTTATCAACTGTACTTTCTTTTTCTCACTTTACTTCCTGTAATCTTGAGTAAGTTTTTTAGAACAAACTATTTGTGCCACGTTGCATGGAAATGAAGCCTAACTGTTAAACATTGAGACATGTGAGTTACCCATATGCATGAACAAAAAAAAAGCGTTCACTAATCTCAACTTTTTACTTCACTGAAAATTAGTAAAGTGATTCTTAATGTCAAATGTCGACTCACTAAACAACCCAAAAGCCTCCATTCACATCAGTGTTCCCTTCACCGAACACCTGCATAGTGCTCAGTAATCTCAGTCGTTCGCTTGGAAAGACATCAGAAAAGTGTCCGTCAACTTCAGTTGGTTCCTTACTAGACATTAATAAAGTGCTAATTAACCTCAGTTAATCGTTTAAGTGGCAATCAGAAAAAAATCATTAATCTCAGTTGTTCGCCTTACTGGACTATGGGAGTGTTCAACAACTCCTAAAGCTGCATAAAATAATTTTTCATTTTAGTTGGAACGAATGAAAACGTCATATGATACATGAGTCTGTTTGTAATCCTTTTGGATAATGTCATCTTTATTTCCTTCTATGGTTTTTATTAGTTAATAAATAAATGCGTGGGCGATTTACAGTATGTTTGTATGAAAGAATTGTAGGAGAGGTTTTATGACGTGTCTCGCATCATGAATAATAATATTATACATCACATAAATCGTGTAATAGTTAAGTTCATGTTCAACGAGTCACTGTACAGCGTACCGTTGTCAATACCCTGGCCCCCCAGTGGCACAGCGGTATGTCTGCGGACTTACAACGCTAAAAACCGGGTTTCGATACCCGTGGTGGGCAGAGCACAGATAGCCCATTGTGTAACTACAAAACAAACAATCAATACCCTAACTTCTTTGATCGGAAGTTGGCATTAATTCGTTTCTTGCTTTTAATGTACTTATAATAAAACTAAACAATTATACTTGTAATAAACGTATTTTTCTCAGATAGTATAGATGTTTCAGGAACATCCATAAAGCAGCCTTAAAAAAGAAATTCAACTTTTCAAACAGACAACATCACTGGTTATGAAATTTCAACAAGACCAAAAGAGGGTACGGAATCATAATCGTTGTTTGTATATGGACATATGAAAATAATGAATACATATACTCACATTTATTTATAACAAGAAAACTACAGGCGGCCCAGCATTTCACTGATTGTTTCAAATTGTAGGTATTTATATATGAATCTCAAATTAAAATGAGGCGTTTCTGATTCAGTGCTTTGCAAAAGTATGTTTAAGAATATGTCTTCGTAATCGTTTCAGAGTATTGTAAACTGTTTTAAAGCTATTGCTCTAAAGTTTAAGCTAATTACCTTAAGCTTCTTTTTCTGTAAAAGTCAGGAATGTTCTTGTCCTTTTTATTTCTTTTGGCTTGAACCAAAAAAAGTAATCGTTTGTTTAATTAAGCAAAATTTCGTTCATCGTCGTTTCTGAACGATCTTAGATAGACAAGTAACAAATACAATTATTTAGTTTGAAGAAAATGAAAACAATAGTGAAATATTTTTTTGAATTTCAACATTGCCATTTATGCATAAAAATTCTCGAAGATTTTGATGGAAAACGAATCTAAGTTCTGTTTACAGTGTAGATATAATAAAAACGTCCACTACATTTCCAAAGCTTAAAATGGTATAGACAGACTACATACTTTGATTAAGATCAACTATATTAAATTATGACGTCATTACTAAATATTTTATATTTTCATTACGAATTTTGAAGACTTGGTGCTGGTTACGAAAATTCACATTCAAATACGTCAACAATTTAAATGCATTTACTGAAATGAAGATAGATTTATTTAACGTTCAGATCGCACTTTAGCAGCAGTAATCGTTTAATTAATAACTAGAACTGTTTCTGTACCTGAGTGAATGATGTTTTGTCGTATGTTGAAAGATTAAGGAGGTTAAACAGCTACGATTAAAGCATTAGCTTTTAACCATAGAACTAAAAGGTTTACAGTTTAAGAGTTTTAAAAAATATTTAAACTGATGTCTCTACCTTTCCAAGGCCTTCATTCTTAAAAGGGTTATTGAGAGTTGGCACGTTCGTCAAAGTTAACGGTAACTGCAGAAAACAGCTATTCTAATAAGGCCAGAAGAATATTTGGTGTGCCCAACTTGATATTTACCCAAGAAGAACACCCTTCTTTTTATACAAGCATAAGTATGTATTGGAATATAACACCTTTCCACAGTCGTAGAAGAGATAAAGTTCGAGCGTCGAAAGACGAGATGCGCACATCATTTGATCTGAGATTGAGAAACCGTCACCACGCGGCAAATGGTGAACGCTCAAACGGCCACGCTACGCGCGCAAGCTGCAGCAGTCTGCTCAACCTGGTCCATTGCGATTAGCTTCAGTTTGAGCAAGAACACAGCTGTTAGCTACGGGAACATGACATATCATAGAATCAGTGCTGGTTAAGCTCTATAAATTACTCGTAATATGCAAGCTAGTTAATAGTCACCTACTTTGGTTAGAGAAGCGGTATCCTGGAGAGTTCAGTTGGTAGGGTCAATACGAGCACTAAGCGAAAATTCCGCCATTTCTCGCTGAGGATCACAGCTGACATAACCCACGTTCACTTGGTAACAACTTTAGGTAATCAGGCTAAAAGCAATTGCGCATGTACGTAAGACGACACACAAGGGGCCCTAGAAGTTGTGATCACAACTGAATATATTAAAGGTTTCCCAGTGCATTGGACTTATAATTCGTGAAATGTGTTTGTTTTTTGAAAGTCCAAGAACTTTAATAATGTTCCTTAGAGAAATTTTAAATACTTCCGTAGAGAAAAAGCTGTCTTGAATGTTATCCTTTGATGATATCAAGTTGAAGTAAAACAGTTTCTTTGTATATAGTTTTCATTTGTGTAGGCCTAAATTATGAACCTGGTGTTATTGACATATTTAAACAAAAAAGAATAACAGAATATTTTTGTATTTATTCACAAAATGACTCCTACAAAAAGTACGTTAAACCTTATAATAATTATTTAAATGATTTTAATCAATGGAATAATCTTTATCTCGCTTATAAAAAAGAACCAGATCAAGGGATTATTAAAGATTCATTAGAATTGGAATTTGGAACATACTATCAGTTTCCGAAATAAATGCAATTTACGAGAAACTGGTTTTCATATGAATAAGTTGTGAAATACAGAAGTATATTTTTACAAAGCAACTAAACATGAAAGTTGGACAGCAATAGGACACTGAATTACGTTTGCTTTACATATGACCCATTACGCCTTGCCATGGGACATCAAGAGTTTTTCGTTCATTTTATTAATTAGTTTATTTGTAAGTTATATTTCTGATTACCAAGGATTTTTGTCAGGAGCATCCAGGATTTGGCGATTATTCTTACCCGAATACCTCGGAAAATCTACTGCACGCCCCCTTGGCGTACTGTATATGAATTTACGTCATTCCAGGCGTATAACTATGCCCCGGAGCATGACGTAATAGATTATTTGTGGGAAGGTGGAATCACCCTTTCTTGAGGGCAGCCACAATTATTAGATGCAGCGAAGGTTCTATAGTGAGTTTCAAACCTAAGTATATCATTGTAGAAAATTAAAGTGTATGCTACTTACTTAGTTGTGATATTTTATTAACATATAAATTAGGAGGACAGTGAAAAAAATATCAGTATTAAAATTATAGTATCATGATCGGTGAGCTACACTTAATAGGCTTTCGTTACCGAAACGTCTTCTTGTTAAAACTGCATAGCTTCCTTATTAAAGAGCTTTCGTTAGTGCATGTTTTAAACATTTTAATATTAAAAATTGAGGATTTTTCCAGAAATTCATTCAAAAAAAAATCCAAGCTGTCAATGAGAACATGATCTATAATAACTTTCTTAATTTCATGACTTTTATCCCATTCGAATAAAGATTATAAAGAATAATATTTTACAAATCAAATATGATTTGTATAAAAAATAAATAGGAAAACTAAATAAATCCGAAAATGGATACTTAGAGATTGGTGAGACAAGAAACGTGGATAGTGTTGAACATTTTCTCTAGTGTTGTGATGTCCTGAGATATAATTAATGCAATAGATAAGTTACTACAACAATAACAATATAGCTGATAGACAGCACAATTAATACTGAATCTGACTATTACATGTAATCGTAGTAGACCAAACCACACGGTTAGTATTCTCACTTTCTCTAGATCAGCTACCTGTCTGGCTACATGAGTGACTAGACAAGAACCATACGACTTTGTTGAACAAACACTAAGGTAAACCGGAGAGTTCACCCTTTACTTAGAGACACATTCGAATCTCTAAGCTGTTTACTCTACATTAGCTCCCAAGTAATAAATATCAAAAGCAAACAACACATAATCCAAAATCACGAATTAATTATGCAAAAGGCAAAAAAAAACAAAAAAAAACTCATAACTATAAAATAAAAGGGTTGGTCAGGAATCTTATGATGCAAATTAAAATTTATAACATATCGTAAACTTTAAAAATTCATACATTGTAAAATGAAAGAAAACAGTGAAGCAAAAGCATACATTTCTGGTACGTTGTTTAATCGTAAATATAACGAAATCTGGTACATTTCAAACTTATCATTTTACAAACAGAATGTGTGAATAACATGGAAAGCATTAACAATGTCAAAATACACTGAACCCACCAACTGTTGTCATTGTTATGTATAAAAATCCTACATAAAACAGCACATTAGAAGGCTTTAAAGTAGTCTGAAAACTCATTTTGATCAGTAAAAGTTTTTAAAAGATTATACGTGTAGCCAAAACAAAACTTCAGAAGCAAAACAAGTTGAAACTAAACCATACTGCATCTCTAGTTAAATAAACTCAATGTTGCAGGTAACTAAAACTAATGTCACCTCATTAAAGTAATATCCTCAGTGTCAATTATACTGAAAAGAAGCAAAAATAAGAAACAAAATCGCAATTGGCAATTTGGTGAAATAAAATATCAGTAATTAGAAAATTTTCTATAGATGGACGATTATATTATTTACAATATATCCATAAATAGTTTATCTGGAGCTTCAATGTTATGGATTAGAATAGATTCAATGCCCTTTATATCCCATAACAGGATGCTCAGCCTTCTTCTACTGTTTTTGTTTTTTGTTTGGAAAAAGCCTTAGTTCATATCTGCTTGCTCTTGTACTTTTGTTGTTAGATTGGGTGCTGGAGTCTCTTGTCTTATAGATGCCATTGGCATTTCTGCTAGTGGAATTAGCATCAGTGCTTTGGTTTTTGGTTTGAACTAGCTCTGCTGCATACTCTTCCATTGAAAATGGAAGCTGGCCTGCTGCTACTACAAAGTCCATCAGCATAATCATATTTAGCAGTTGGGTTGGTTCTTCTAATTCTTACTCAATATCAGATAAGTGAAATAATCCTTCTATGGTAAGATAGCAGGAAATCAGGCAGGTTACATGTAGATTGTTAAAAGTGACGATCAGAACTTGACAATATATTCTGTAAAGAAGTGAAATATTAGTATTGGTCGCTTAGAACGTCAACATAGGGTTGAATGCTATAAACTTTATGAATTTCATCTGAACCTTTATTGGAAAATTTCGAAAACGGGAAATATCATGAGAGAAATAAAGTGTAATTGGACTTTTAACTTTTGGTACACTCTCTCTATCCTGCAAGAGTGTTGTACTGTCCTTTTCTGCAAACCAAACTGTATGAAGGCTGACATTGACATACTCAGTAAGTTTCCTGTTGGGTCACTGCCTAAGTATGATAACCACTATTTTCCCTGCAGATTATATGCACTTCAACAATATCTCATTGGCTGGTTGTCTTAGCAAAGAACCAGCCTGTAAGATATTAAGCGAGAATAGCAGACAAAATATCACTATGATGGTTCATAGAACATGTTGAAATCCACAGTCATCTGTCACTCTCTATTCTGATTCTGAAGTCATGGCAACTTTCAAAGCTAACTTTAAACACTTCTTACATCTACTTCAAGTATAGGTTAACTTGGAGAAAATCAATATAATACATAATGTAGTTTACTTAGATGCTTCAAGCTGTATAACACAATAGCATATGCTAACTAGTATTTACACTGTGACTTGAGGAGAAATAATATCGAGAAACATCAGCCAGACCCCTGAACTTATGAATATTTCATTTTTTAAACTTTATCATATTCCATTTATCACCAAGGGAGCCATCAACTCATCGTTTTCTCTTTTGATGTGACAGAAACTAATAATCAGCAATATCACTTACCCAGATAAATGCACTAGTGCACTAATGTTTCAATTGATGACCTATGCTGATGAGCCTTGGTATTGGACGAAATTCCTCGTCGGCACTGGATATGGGAGATACTGTGGTTGGCATATTGTCATGCTTTCTTTTTTACTTTTACTATTAAGTTTTTAAAATTCTAGCTGGTATTTTCACAGTAGCTTGTCTATAATTACAAACTATCACTGGAATAAATTTTGCATTGGTAGTACATAAGACTGAGTGTGCGGTGTTCCATGAAACATCTTTTGTGCATTAGTAGGAATGGTGACTTTCTTCTCTATACGCACTTGTAGAATCCGCTGTTCCTGGATTTTGTCTGGCCAGCATTTCTGCATCTGTGAAGGTAGATAACTTCTGGAACAGGCCTATCCCTAAGATGTTCTTTCTTGAGTAAACAGCACAGGTAACAACTTTGTTCTGCACGTTATAGTACCAGTATTTAGATAAAGTCATATGACTCTGCTTGCTTTGAGTCTATCTCCTTTATCCAGATTGAAATAAGCATTAACCAGCTAGATTGACAGTTTTGTTCACAGTACCTGATACTCTGTAAACTTGAACAGAGTTCTGACAGTTCTGTATCCACTGAAGTATTTTCACAGGTAGGTACTAAGCTACAACCAGTCCAACATAAACTGAATGTACCACAATACCTTTCAATGAAATTTGTCTGTTTCACCTCCCAAGCTGATTGTCAAATCTAACTGGTTCTGATATTTTAACCTAATAATAGTTGCAGCAGCCATTGTAGTTGTTAACCTTCATGCTACTGGTCAAAAAAGAAATCTGCTGTTGTCTCTCTGTTGCTATTACAGGATACATATAGTTCATTTTTCAGTGTACTGCTAGTCCACAATTAAAGCAGCTGCTTCATCCTTTATGTTCAAAATATCATTTAGAAAAACTTGTGTTGTGATGATAGTATAGCCATCTTAATTGGCTCGACACAATACTGCTTACTCACTGAAAATCAGTGTGGTTGTATTGTAACAGCTGGTGAACTTATTTCAATGGGGTTGTAGGTTATTTCCAACTATTCCAACAAGCGTGTACAGATAAAGGTAGTGATATTGCAGCTGCTTTACCTGTTTTCCCCTTTATGACAACTTGCTTAACATTACCACTTTAAATCATAAGTAATTGAAGTAGTCAGGGTCCGAATGTCCCTGACACCTATATGGTGCTTCATGGGCTCATCTGGCCAACCTGCAATAGACGTATCAAAAAGGAAATGCTTACAATCCGCAACTGACATTTTGAAATGCACCTTCTCAAGTAACAGATGCAGCTCGTCTGTATATTTATCAAATCTGTATTAGGCTGTGCTTCTGAGCTATGAACTCGGCTTTGTAAATGATTCTGTTCTCCAGTAGGCTGAGCATTCCAGGCAATAATATATCCAATCTACTTCAATAAGTGGCCCATGTCCTCTGTTTCAGCTCTTTTGAACATTAACGTGCATATCTGTTTCACGACACTAATGCTGAGTCAAGGAGTAAAACCAGAGGTCCACAACTGGATATCTGCTGTCCCTACTTATTCGTAATTAAAATAATTGTTCCTATCTTGATGTTCAGAATATCACCTTGAGGAGCTTTTGTGTTGTAGTGGTTCGGCCATGGTAGTGGGCTCTGAGCAGCCCTGGTTTAGTCATTGGAAATCAGTGTATTTGTGTTATAGCAACTGGTGTATTTTTGCATGCATTAGAATAGTTATATCGTTATGCTCATGTAATCTAAAACCCAATGGTTCTGGGGCATTGGATAACTCAAAATTTTGTCCATCTATAAATGTGCATAAATATCATGACGGCATAAATATCAGGGTGGCAGAGTTGTGAATGCCTTTACAATAAATTAAGAAAATGATGCAAACATTTATATATTTTAATAATGCAAATAATGCAATGAATATTGAACTGAAGCGGTACATGATTGCAGTAGGACTGGTACTCTTATGTTTTTCTAGACTAACGAAGCGACCACACAAGAATCAAAGTACTTCACTGTACAAACAACAGGCAAGTCTGAGTTATATTATGATCTCTAATCTCTGCATTAGTTTCCAGAATGTATTTTCTTTGCATCCAATACCTAAACTGATAAATGCCGACAGAAGTTGCAACATCTATAACCCCTTCACATAATTACAGTTCAGCAAACCACTAAGGCCAATTTAGTGGATTACTAAACCTAACAACCATGCGTGAAACGAACATGTCCTTGAATTAGACGGCTACGGTAAATGGGAAAATCCCTAGGATTGTGTTTAATGCTATTCAAGGTTGGATACACATGTTCAAATCAGAATTTGCAATTTGGATTTAAGTTACAGAACAGACCGACCCGGCATGGCCAGGTGGTTAGGGCGCTCGACTCGCAATCTGCGGGTCGCAGGTTCGAATCTCCGTCACACCTTTCATCCGTGAGTGCGTTATAATGTGACGGTCAATCCCACTATTCGTTGGTAAAAGAGTAG
>NW_013668307.1:120505-136049 GCF_000517525.1 Limulus polyphemus
TGAGTGCGTTATAATGTGTCGGTCAATCCCCCTATTCGTTGGTAAAAGAGTGGCGCAAGAGTTGGCGGTGGGTGGTGATGACTAGCTGCCCTTCCTCTAGTCTTACACTGCTAAATTAGGGCCGGCTAGCGCAGATACCCTCGTGTAGCTTTGCGTGAAATCCATAACAAATAAACGTAACAAGCAGACATAGTATATGTTTGTGATATATGACTACAACAATAGAGAATTTTCTATGTTTTGATAACGTCTTATTACTTTTCTAATTAATTAAAATTAGCTGCCTTGATATTTTTTTAAATAATGGATCAAAGGTTTAAAAAGAAATGGTCCAGCAAAGGAAGTATGAATAAAAACTTTTTGAGAAGATCATATAACATAACTCGAAACTCTGACGCTCATTTTGTTGTAATATCCAGATTCAATATGAGAGTATTTGTTTTGTTCAATATATGTAAAATCCTATAATTTTATAATCCTTGTATACATGTGAAAGATTATAGGCCCTGAATAATTCAAACATTAAGGTGTATGAATTTTTATGTTATAATAATGATAATGGAGATGTTATAAGGTGCAATAATGAAATAATACAGAGTATAGTCAAAAAACAAGTGTGTTAAAATATATTGTTGTGAAAGAAGTGAAATCTGTTTGTGGGTGTATAGCTTCGTGAATTCTTGAGTTATCAGAGCGTTGGTAACGCATTTGCACCTTAAACTCCAACATCTAGCTATTGATCTTTCAATCTACAATTTTTACTCTTTTTACCTTGTGTAAAACCTGTTCTACACCGTACGTTAACTTTAAAAGTTCTTTATTCACAAGGATACATGTGTGTCAATAGATCTGGTGCTGTTTCGCTGACACTGTACTGTAGACATTGCACCTCTCTTTCTCCTTAAATTATAAGTTTAAATGCAGGCCTTGTGAATTTCCTCTGTTGTTGTATTAATTTTAGTCAATTTCTCTCTATCTTTAAAGGTAGAACTAAGAAACAGTTTTTGTACCACACATGGCGTACCTGCTCCTAGTTAGACAGGGAGGCTAGGTGGGAGGTGGGGAAGAGCTTAATACGTATGTTAATGTTCCTTAGCGAGAAAATATATGTTTCAAGTTGAATTAAAGAAAGACAAACACACTATTCAGACTAGAAACAGAAATTTAGTTTATTTACAATAACAACAAAATAAACAAAAGGTATAAAACTTAAAACCAAAATCTCAATCAAATATAAATATGTAATGACAAATGTATTTCGTCGTGTTAATTATATCCCTCTTGTTTTGTTCTTTTCTTTACTTCATCACTTCAGAAAATGTGCAATATAGTTCTTATTCATCGATGTGGGGTTTCCAGTCTATTCATATTCAACTTTGACATCGTCATGGACCAGGTCTTTGCACCAAATAACAATGTCTGTGTACTTAGACCGCTTTGTTTCTAGTTTGACAAATATTGCATTGGCTTTTCCGAGCCAAGCCTTGTTTCTTTGTCAAAGGATCCAGTAACAACTTTTTTATATGGTACTTTATTTGTATCCACTCTTTCAGACTTCAGTTCATGAATGTGTAAAAAAGAGATCCTGTGATATCCAACACTGTACATTTATCGTAGTTATTCTCTGTTTCTTCTCACTGTTGTATACATAAAAAGACCCTATGACTCTTATTTGATATTACACACTATTTATAGTCAATGTTTCTAAGTTCAATACTGTATATATGTTTCAATACATCCTGTCACTCCCTTGTAGTTTTATGAATAAATCACAAATATTTCCAATGTCCTCTCGTGTGTATTTGTGACAGCAGATCCTATAACGCTTTCCCGCCACTGTAAACTACTTGGAAACTCGTCGTCCATATACAAGAATTAATATTTGTATTAACATAACCTACTCTCTACAGAAAAGTTAACTGAAGTTAATATCAGTAATGACAAAATATTGTTTTAATATTTGGGAATTTTCTTGTTACAAGCTATCAAGTGTTTAAAACACTAAAAATAAATATGAATCCCAGTTTATCGTTCGATTCATCACTTGTCATCGAGTTCTACCGGTTTCGAGGGATTCCACTTCCATCGGCAACCGTGAGCAAGTGCAAATTGAAAATGTTAAGTAATTAATCGAATTATAGACTAGGCTTCATATTTATGTTTAGTATCTTAAACAGCCAGTCTTAAATAATTCGGAAGAATAAATAACTAACATCAATGCTACATATTCTTCAAATCATACTTAAATATAAATTCACTGTGGTGACAACTAAAAACACCATATATGTATATAACATACAGTTCATTACTATAAGAAGCCTAATCTTATTTGTTTGTTATTGTTCTTGTTTATTTTTTGTTTGAGGGGGGTCGATATGTCTTTGTCCAGGAATATTGATGGGGAGTGGAATTCCCCGAAACCGGTAATACTTTGTGAATCGTATGACAGATTGGGTTTCATATTTTTTCTTAATATTTTGAACAGTTAGTCTACTGAATAATTCAGAATAATAATTTAGCAGCATCAAAAGTATTATTTAAATCATATATTAATATAGGTTCGCTGTGATGAGTAAAATACATTTAAAACACCATACGTATTAAAAGGCTATTTGCACAATAAAGGCCTTACGAAACTCTAGTATTTAATGTACATAATTCTTATCTTTTGGTAGCAAAGAAACGTGACCTTTGACAATCGATTAACGTCCCTTTGTACAAGCTACCTCTAATACACTACGTATACAATATGCATATATTAGATACAAAAATAAATCATAAAGCTGCTCAGTCCAGACACATAAACAATGGTTAAAATGCTCGTTATTAAATTAACACTAGAGATGAAAGTGAGTAATTATATTGTAATTCTCAAGGATGAGTCGTGTGTTTCACACAACGTTTTAAATATATGTTTATAGTTATATATACTTGGGTGTCATGGACGGGTTGTAGTCGTAAAAAGCGTCATCTACTGGAATAGTTTTTAACTGGTCATAGAAAAGTTAAAACATGAATTACAATGTTTCATTTTTGATAATAAAACCTGCTACAGGAAACCCTATATTTAAAATGGTTAGAATAATGAGACGTTTTTATCTTTTGAGAAGTAAAAAAAAGTAATACATAAAGCTTAAATAATGGTTTAGCTCTAACTTGCCAAACAAAAGACAACATTTTGGATGCATAAGGTTGAAATATAACTAATACACTCTTAAAGGTTAGAAAACCATTATCAGAATTTTTATATAAATGAGAAAGTCTTAATCTTAAACACGCTGTAGCAAATAAGCATTAGAGGGAAGGAACACTTGTTTTTAAGGGTAAGAAAATGCATTGCTTTCTATACGTGCATCAGTTTATAGAACAATAAGGTGTTCTAAACAATGAAATTAATTCCAAAGTAGAAACGCACTAACTTTTAAAACGACTACTTAAGTTATCCACTAACTGCTGGGTTTGAATTTGGGGTTTAAAACCTAAGAATGGCTTACTTATATAATATAAAACACTAATTCTGTCGTATTCTCAGGTAAACAAATATCAGATATGTCTGCTTCATAACTGGAAGACTGATGAGGAACATTGTGAAGTAAACCTGCATTTAGCTAAACGATTAAGTTTTGAGCTAAGAAATAAAAGACTGGACGTGTAATATAAAGTGAAACGCAACCTTTATTATATGCAAAGCAAATAAAAAACATACAGTGTGCGTATTGCGTGAATCGGACAAGAGTTATTACCCTGCAAAATATTTTTTTATTGATTGACTCGTATCTCGAAATAAGTAGAACTAGAAGTTGATCTATTAGGATTAAAGCTAATGATCTACGCTCAAAGGTATCTCCATTTTTACCCGTTAGTGATATTCGTTACCAAGTGACTGGTCATTCTTGTACAAAATACAAAGGCTATAACCTCTAAATATAATCTATTCAGCCAGTGAGGGACATTGCAGTTATACAACCTATTTTGATACAATGTGTGAAGTTGTAGCAACGTCCATGTGAACAAAGTAATTACTAACTACTAGAAAATAACAAAGACAAAAAGATATCTAGAATAAAGCAGTTTCAGTGGTTTTCTGTAACACGTGTTTATGCGAAAATATTAATAATAACATGTAGAAAACAAATGGTATGTCTGCTTATCACATGTCTCATTCCTCCTCTGTTATAGGTTTGTCCTAATCAGACAATTAAATGTAACATTAAAACCAATAAACTTTAAACTCTTGCCATGGCTAAGAAGTGTACTTACTTTCCTCGTTCCTTCGAATGACTAATGTCACATGAACGACACAACATTCGAACAAAGAACTACACTTACATATCATTACAAATATTAAAGCACTCTAAACACACTGTAAAATCTAACATAATACATTAGAAAATGAGATTATAATTAAAAGAAAACCACTTCTACTATATAACATTAAAACAAAGAAATATGTTAAAGCAATGCAAAAGTAACACTATAATACATATCATAGAAATATCCTTTAACATGAAATGTATTTCACATAACCTTTTAACGAGAATAGAAATATACACACATGTACAAAATACACTTTAATAAACAAATTACATATTTAAAATAACTTTAACAGCAATTACCCGCCCCCTTTTAGAAAAGGATAGTCTAATGAACTACATATATTTTCATTTAAAAAAGGACTAACAAAATATAAAGTATGAAATGAATATCACTTGCCACCTTTTTAGGGAGGGGTAATTTAATAAAATCCACAACATTAGCACAGGGAAATATGGCCCTTTAATGAAGAATGAAATAAATTATCAAAATTTAAAAAACTCTCTAAATACAGATAAAGGACCTAGGAAATAATAAAACCACACACAAAACTTTAAGGATACATATACGTGTATAATAAAGGGAAAAATATAATCTTGAATTTGTTACGTAGAAGAATTTATTACACCAGAATCCTTTTAAAATATGATCTAACAAACAACATCTATATATATATGGCAAACAAACAAAAAAAAGTTCTAATCAATAGAAATATTAATAGACAAAAAAGAAAACCTATTTTAACATAAAAAAAATCTTAAGGTCAAGAAACTTTATATACATGAAAAATAGAACCCCAAGAAAATGAAGACATAGAAAAGTGAAATACGCTACACGCTACACGAAAAAAAAGTATTAATATTAAATAAGTTAAAAAAAAGAAAACCGTTTACAAATTAAATAATAATACATTAAAACTCTTTGAATAGTGTTTTAGTTATAAAAAACTAATCAATGTTGGGTAAAATACTCCTTGTTAAGATATGAAGGTATATATATATATATATATATATAACTCCAACCATATATCTTACTTAATGAAGATATACACATATAAATAGAAAAGGAACAATGAATACCCATTAAAAATGCAAAATAAACTTTTAGAACTTAAACTCAAACAACATAAATATACATAAAGAAAAAAAACTTTTCAAAAATGGGAGTAAATATAGGGATGGCTAATACCAATCACTCAAAAACAATGCAAACAAGATAGTAGGGATGGCATTTACATCATATATATATATATTCGCACACAAAATATACTATTCACCAATAGTTTTCGAGGTTCCACTCTACATCATCTTAATGTCATCAACAGATTTTCCAGTGTCACCGTTGTTTTTAATTTGGCTGTCATTATGGTCTTAAGACTGTACTGGACTTTCTGAAATGGCTCTCCCCATGTCAACTAACCTGAACCACTAGCACTGCATTTCTTTCTCATACCAAGATGGAGGTGTTGCCCTTCACCAAAACCAATCCTCATCTTTATTATAGAGATCCAAAACCTCTGTCTGTTGGCACCCATCTCCTGGCAATGTCTTTTGATCACTGTTAGCTGTTTTAATGTTGGCAAACAAGTGATCACCTCAGGTGTCTTAGTCAGGAGTTCCACCTTTGGCATTCTCTGGGTCTGCTCCCAGGATCGCTTAACTAGTGCAGACACTTTAGGTTGCTGAAATGTAGGACTCTTTCTCTCTAGGCAATCTGTCCTGCAGACAATTGTGTTACTACCTTGGAAAAGTTGGCCACAAATAATCAAAATCCAAGCAAACTGCAGACTTCTCAATTGGTCACAGGCTGAGACCAATCTGTCACTGAGGTTATTTTAACTGAATCCATAGATATTTCATTTATCCCTATAATATGAACAAAAAATCCACTTCCATGCGCGTGAATAAGCAGTTTTCATGTTTTGATTTTAAGCTTGCTGTATTTATCTGCTAGAATACCATTCTTAGATTCTCAGTCACAGATTCAAATGCGCAACCAAACATCAAAACATTGTTGATATAAACCAGGCATCTTCCCCATTGGAGTCCCATCAGTTTAAGCTCCATTAGTTTGTCAAAAATAGTAAGTACATTACACAGGTCAAATGGGATAACACAGAATTCATACAAACCAATTCTCGTGCTAAACTAGTTTGCGTTGCCAGTATCTGGATACCAGATCAAAAGTGTTGAATAACAGGAACTTTCTAACATGTCCAGACATTCATCTGTTCATAGTAAAAGGGAGAAGCCAACGCAAATTACTGCTTTCATCCATCTAAAATCGAGACAGAACGTTGGCGAATATCCCTTCTTCCTGACAATAACTACTGGAGACGACCAAAGAATCTCTGAAAGTTGTATGACTTCATCTTTCAATATATACTGTATTTCACTAGTGGTGACGTTCATAGTGCTTCAGGGAAATCAGCAAGGTGGTTACTTTCTCAGATGTACATAACATCTATCTGCGCTTTCAATCATTATTGTTTGACTCGTTCAGCCATCTGATCCCACAAATAAACCACAATATTCAAAAAACAAGTCCCCGAGTTGTTTTCACTGTGTTACGTCTAGAGTTTTTGCAAAATCCTCAATCAGTGACCTCAGATCTATTGGTAGCCATGTATTTGCTTTCAGCCATAGTGCATAAGCCGTAACTCTAGTGCTACAACTAAAATTGGTTACTTCACTTACTGCACCAATAACCATTCCACCATACAGCTAGATAGCCAATAGCTCATAATTACAAAACAACATTGGGACTTTATCTTCATCAAACAGATGACTTTCCAAGCTATTGATGCCTACTTGCTTAACAAGAAACATTTTGTCTCGTGCATGGCTTCTATTACCACGTTACATTCTCTGACAAACTTAGACTTTATCCACATTAAACCACGAACACCATATGAATCTACTTTTATTCTCTGCATTACATACAATCATGCAGTACACTGTTCCTGTACTCAACAACAGATAACTCTCCTGCAGAAAACAAGTTCATCTATTGCACAACTGGAACTACATATTATTTCTGCAATACATCCATCCAGTACCAGATCGAAGGGCAGAAACAGCTACTTTCATTCCATGATTGACATTGCCTATACAGAACCAGAGATATATCTCTCTTCCAACATCTATTCTATCACCATTTGTCAGAATGAAGTCAGTATCCACTGGCCTGAATGGTAGTTTCATTTGGAAGACTTGATAATCACAGCCTTTCAGTGTTCTGGCTGCTTCTATGTCGATTAGGAACTCAACTTTTCACCCTTGTACCTGCACAGGCTTTTACCGTGGTCACAGCTCTGAAAGAGATGGGTTTACAACTAAACACTTTGGTACAGGCAGTCCACTGTATTCCTCTAAACTGGTGACAAAACCTGGCTTTTGTTGTAGTGCCTACTGCTTGCTATTGGTTGTCCTGGACCTTTTAAGCCACCGGATAGAACCAATAGCCTTCACTAATTTGCTGCTCATCAAAGTAAGGACACTGTTGATTGACTGATATCTACTGAGCCATCAGCTGGAACTGATTGCCCTGTTATCGTTGCTGCCCCATTAGACCATAAGTGAATCAGATGCTTTACTTCTCTCATTTTAAATGATGTACATGTAGAGGTATCTCAGTGCTGTTTGTAGCATGTGCCCCATGGGTGAATATGGATAACCCTGCTCTTTCACTAAAAACACTGTAGTTGCATCACAGTGCTCGGATGTTTAGGTGGCTGGTCAACCATCGTACAGCTTTAGCTCAGTGTGTTGGAGGTACATGAGTAGGTTGATTCATCTAAGGTATAGCCATTACAGCTATTACTGCAGGCTTTTCCCTTTCTAATAACTGACCCATAGCTACTACATCGTACTGGGTCGTGATGGAAACTGCCTTTGTCAGAGTGAGGATGTCTCTCAAACCATGTTTTGTCTTATGTCTTTGCTGGGAAGTCTTTCCATGAACTTGCCCATGAGTATGTCCTCTCGACCTATTATTGCCAATGCAAGGTAGGCCTCACTATGCAATCACTATAGATCATCAGCATAAGTTGTAAGATTTTCATTCATGGCCTGAGGCTTAAACTCAGCTTAATGGGTCACCCAATTACCCACAAGGTCGAATCAGTAGAGGAATTTGTAGATGACTATATCTCAGTCCTACTGTTTCTCCTCATTCAGATGTTTTATGGCATCAGTGGTGTCATATCTACTGACCATGTTTGGGCAAGACCCCCTCTCCCAAATGCTTTCCATGCACTGCTTTAAAATATTTGATTAAATATGTTCAAAATATTTGTTTCTATCGGAAACAGTGGAAATTTAATAATATCTAAAGTAAGAGGCACCCCACTTATTATTATTTGTATGCTTGTTATTGTTAATACATTACTGATAGCAAAAGTACTTTGTTTTTGGGCTGTGCCCCTAAAAAAACTACCTTAGTTGCATGATGTCCATGTATGTCATCCGAGGCTGGAGTGTCCAGATTCAGGATCAGGCTTTGCACTGCCTGCTTTTAAGTCTAGCCATTTCATGTACCAGTTCAAAACTTTTTTGCCAGACCTTTAAACATCAGGGGTAAAATATGATTGGCGTAACTCACAGGGACCTGTGATGCAGACCAAAGCCTTTTCTTGCGGTTTCTTGTTCAATAGCTGGTTGAGAAGCCACTGCTGTCTTAGGTGCAGAGCAATAGACATACTCAGGTACTCCAACTCTCAAGTGAATAATCAGTCCCTGATCCAGAGTGACGAGAGACGAGTTACTTGCAGTAATTCTTCATACAGCCCTTTGTAACCCCAGGTTTCATCACAAGCCATGGTCATCTGGGCAGGATATCTCCTGGCGCAGAGAGGTTTATTACTGCCCCATGATTCATGGTCATTATCCAGATGTGCTTGTTGTCTTTCCTGATGGAGAAACAAAACATTAAGTAGCAAATGTAGTCTACTAGCACCATTTCCATTACTTCTCAGCTGTCATGGGTGACCTTGACCAAAGCTGAGGCTGTGGTATTCTGGCTGGCAATAGCCTAGGTGTCTGATGAGACCTCTCCAAGTGATCTCAGACTTGCCAGGCACCAATCCACCTCAGTGATCCTCAGTCATTTTTTTGTTTCCTTTTGCTAAAATTGATCCTTAGGGGCATGGTTCAATCTAATAGTATGTATTTAACATCCTCCAATCATCCTGGCTCTGTAGCTTTAGGCTTGTCAATTTCCGGAACCTTCAAAACACTGGCAAAAATCCTATATCTAGGAGAGAACTTCTCCTGGACATAGCACCTCTTTTGTACAACCCTTTCGTTCTCTGTAAACAAAATCTCCCTCTAGGTCATGTATACCTCTATTTTGGGAATATGTCATTCTTAAAGTTAAAGTGTTCCTTTAAATTCGTACACTCAAGAAATATGGCAAGGGCTAAAGTGTATGTTAGTAAAAACAGAAAACTCCATAATAAATCCTTTGGCCATGGAACTAAGATTTATTCTTTCTATCTCCTTGTAGTATTCTCAGGAAAACTTATTTCAGTACAAGTATCAGATAGGTCCATCTTATAATGGGATGGTCGATCAGGAAATCTAAATTTAGCTAAATGACTGAGTTTTGTGCTAAGAATGAACAGAATAGACACTTTATGTAAAATGAACCACAATCTCAATTCTCTGCAAAGCAAAGAAACAAAACAAAGTGTGCATACTTGCACGAATATTGAATAGTTAGTCGCTTTTCCTACTGGAAAAGTGAATCAAACAATAGTTATTACCTTTAAAGACGTCTTTCCATTGAGTGACTCACATCTCGAACCAAGTAGAACTAGATGTATATCTGTTAAAACTAAATCTGACAGACACACTAAAATGTAACCTCGTTTTTGCCCCAAAGCAATATTTTACCACGTGATTGGTCATTCTCATATATTAATCAAAGGCTATAACCTCTAGGTATCATAATCTTGGTGAGTAAAGGACATTGCTTCAAAGACTTATTTTGCCACAATATGTGAAGTTGCAATAACAGCCTTGTGGGCAAAGTAGATACTATCTTCTAGAGAACAATAAAGACACAAAGGCAATTTAAATGAAACAATTACAATGGTTTTCTGGACCGCGTGTTTATCTCAAAACTACACAGAACCTGACTAGATGAAAAAACTAAATTAATGATGTCAATAAGGATAGCAAGAATAATATTTACGTCATTATACGTGATCATACAAACTGGCGAAATGTGTAATAGTTCTGCAATCAAACAATGTTCACATTATCTTTACAGCAATATAATTACTATCATTATTACTCACTTTAGTTTCAGGATCTTCATACATGAAGATCTCTTCCATGCCCCTTCACAACACTAGTTGTAAATTTGTAATTGTTCTTCTGAATGGCTGGATTTGTTTAGATTGTGATTCCTGGGATCATAGTCTGCAAAACATGCTTCACACTCTATAGCAGTGGATTACAAGAATGACAGTCAAATCTCATCGTTTTATCAGATAACAGTAACTCAACAGTTGGTGGTGGGTGCTGTTGATTATATAGCTTCCTCCTATCTAGTCTATCAGTTAGATATTATGTTGCTTTATGTGAAATTCAGAAACAAACAAACAATACTCTTTGTGCCTTGTAGACAGTGAGCATAACAAAATATTTCACAATCTCTCTCCAAAGTCTTCTTAGTGTTCAACTATCAGAGTTAATAACTGGTGAAACTTTTCGTGAGTAATAAGATTTAGTTTGATTTGATTATATATGCAAATACTAAAGCAAATGTAAACATTAAACAGCATGGTCTATTTATTCTGCCTATCACCAATTCTAGCCCCTTTACAACAAGGTCTGTGGCATTCCATGGTATAATAAAAGTATACAGTCAACTGATTACCGCAACACTTTGCGATTTGACGTCCAAGTATGCATAAGAACAAGTTTAGTTATTTTTTGCCCGTTAAAAAGAAAGAGACACGGCTCAGGGTAATGACAAACATTAAGAAACTGCGTCCAAAGAAAGCAGTAACTGCAAATATAGTAGTTAAACAAATGAAACTGATTGTAAATTTTAAAAAATAAATATTGTACTTATGGAAATAAAACTGTACATATGATAGACCAAAATGTCTAAGTAATGAGCATGCACACACATACGAATAAAATAACATGTTATATCCATTACACGAAAAAAAAAATCAATTGCAAATTTTGACTTTTCTATATAGTAGACTGATCACTTTGTAAAATTATATGATTTTTTTATTATTTCACACCATCTACGATAATCTTAAAATAGTCATACAAAGGGTGATTTTAGCTCTAGAACAAATACTCTATGAGATAGTATATGTGATATTCTCAGACACAATGATAATAACAAAAACTAGATGAAGGGCAGAAATTTTTATGTAGCATTAAATTTAGTTTCCAATCTGATTGAATTGAAAACTTACTCAAAATTGGCACTGTAGCAAAACCAACAGTCTCTTTGTAATACAAATTACAAATAGGTTCAAAGCAGTGGCATGTGTACATGTATTGATAGACAATACTTCTGTTTTGTACACTGTAGAGAGATCTGTATTGGAAGAAAATATGGATTACACTGAAAGAGTTAACCAGTATAGAGAAAAGATGATAAGATAATATATGCCAGAGCTCTTGCTTTATCCATGTGACTTTTGATCATTCCATAAGTAAAATATAAAGGACATATCTTCCAGACAATAACAAATCTCTACGCCATTGACCTCATCATAGAGATCACAAAACTCCATAGAAAATCTTGCCTTAGATGTCTGCAGCACAGTTTGAGAACCACAGCTTAGTGGTTTATAGCTGTGCTACATCATACCTTCTTGCATTCATAACTGAACATACAAGTGCCACACGTTATGGACATCTGTGCTACATTACTATCTTTATGTCTGCTAGGCTTTAGTTTGTTGTACAGCAAAAAACATATATGTACTAGATCTGGATTCTTCAGTTGCTACTTCTGGAGCTCCTGAAGTGTTAAGCATCAATCCACTAATAGAATATCCTGCTGCATGGCTTGATGCTATTATGGCCCAAATCAGGACATTCCTTGAGTTCAACATGGTGGAGATACCTGAGCAAAATGATCTGTATGAGATGTATTCACGGCAGCTGTCACTGCAGGGTTTTCCTCTATAGGTAACTAGTTTGAAGTTATTGCTTCATATTAGGTCACGATGGAAACTGCCTCGGTTAAGGTGAGGTATCCCTCAAACTCAGATGGTGCCTTATTGTCTGTCCAGGAAGCCCCTTGATGAATGAGTACGTCTTTATGACCTGTTGAAGCCATCACAGGATAAGCTTTATCGTGAAGACGGCTCACATTATCCACTTGTGTGCAATGACCCTTAGCAGCACTCCCTTTCTGAGCCTTGAATTCAGCTCTATGGATCATTCATATTCCACTTGATTAAACAGGCAACACAACATGGTCATGACTGTGTCCCAGTCTTCTTGTTGTGCCTCGTTTAAATATAAAATGGAATCCAGGGCTGGACTATCTAAGCTCAGGATCAGGCACTGGACTATCTGCTCCTAAGCCCAGCCATTCCAAACGGTTTCCTGTCTGAAACACTTCAAAAAAGAGCCTGGATTTTTCTTTGCCACACCACTGAACATAATGGGCGCAAAACCTGCTTGTCTTCACTCACTTGGCCTTGTGGTGTTGGTTGAAGCCTCTCCCTTGTAGTTGGTCTACGATCTAGAGACAAGTTTTTCATGGGCTATATCCTAATGTTCTGCATGACCCAATGTTTCCTAATGATCTATGGTAACCCTGACAGGATATTTCCAAACTCTGCCCCATAGTTTATGATATTTTCTTGTTAGTGCCCACTGTCTGGTCAAGTTCGTCAACCAGTGGCGTACCCATTCCATCTTAGCTAATCTCAGATGGTCTTATTCTTAACTGGGGTTATGTTGCTTTGCCTGAAGACAGTCTAGAAGTCCTATAGAGACCATTCTATATGGTCACAAGCTCGCCAGGTGCCATCCAATCTCAGTGACCCTTAGTCATCCTTGCTTCCTTTGTGCTGAAATTGATTCTCAGGGGCAATGCCAGATATGCTGTTCTGAGTACACCAAATTTTGATTGGTCTTTTTGAGTCTATAGTCGCAGAGTGATTTATAAAAGGAACTTTTGATACAACATCAAATATTCTATGTCTAGGAGAGGACTTCTCCTAGACTTGAGACCTCTTATAAACAACTGTCCCTTTCTTCAACAGCAAACTCTTCCTTTTTGTCTCGAATACTTGAATTTATAGAAAATGTCATCCTTTCAGTAAGAAAAGTTCCTTTAAACTCGTATAACTCAAAATTTCAAGTAAGGATAACAAACATATTAACAAAAATATAAAACTCTACAATACAATCCTAAGATGACAACACCAAAATTTCTCCTTGCTACCTTCTCTGTGGTATTCTCAGGTTAAATTGATTTCCACAAAGAGAGTTAAGTAGTTCCACTTTATAACGAGAGGATAAATCACTAAATTATATTGAATTTAACTGAACTGGCTGAGTTTAAGCTATGAAATAAACAGTCTGAGCATGATGTGTGTTACAAAATGAAAACAATCTTTATTTATTAACGAAGAAAAAACACAGTTTGCGTACTTGTATTAGACACTGGACAATCGTCTTTCACTGGACTCGTGAATTGATCAACTCATCAATCAACTCACTTGATATCCAGTGTAGACTGTCTATATCTAACGTTTCTTACTTAGCGGAAAACTTTAGATTTATCCATATCAAATAGCACTAACCATGAGACCAGTCATTCCGCTTTAGCATAGCAGAAGCCCTAACCTCGAGAAATCATCTTATCTACCAATGAAAGACAATACATTTGTGCACAATGTTCAACTTACAGCAACATCCCCTCCCCACACACATACAGGGAGAACAGGTATTATCTCTAGAGAATAATGAAGGATCAAAGGCTGATAGAAGAAAGTCAACTTACGAATTTCTCAAATTTCTAGACCATGTGTTATGCAAAAAGTGCATAGATTTAGAATAAACGAAAACTTTTGCAATTTTCTACATTAAAACAAGGAGGAAAAAAAGATTATATTGTTATGCCTCCAGTCGTTAGTTAATTTTCCGTAAAAATTCTTTCCGAAGAAACTTTACCGATACAAGTCATTTCTTAAATAAAACTGGCTTATTCTTTCTGAATACAACTTTACGATACACTTAATTTCAACAGTCGCGCTATAATTCACAACGAACTTCTCACGTGCTCAACAATATTCTGTCCGCATACATTCAATTACTCATTACATTCCCTCCGTCACGTTGTGACTGTCTTATATATAAAAGAATACCGAGATCTAGTAAACTCCCGATATTTCATGAAGGTTCGAGAAGGAAATGACGTGATACAAGAGTCACGTGACCTGCGTTGTCGTAACACTGCCACTTCCTTAGTATTGTTCGTCCCGAACAATAGCCACTTAGAATAAACCAATAACAATTAACAATAACTTAATTAAATGTACAGAATTACAAACACAAAATTACAATTCAACAAATTCTCTTAATTTTACTGGACGTATCTTCTTCCATACTGGTCTCCGTCTCGTTGGCTTCTGCTTCATATGGAGTTCATCTGCTTCATTAGGAAATGTCCTATCGTCGATAACAGTCACATCAGTGGTAGTAACTTCATCAAGAGCTTCACCGTTTCCCTTCTCAAAACTGAGTAGAGTTTCTTCTTCAACAGTGGCTTTTTCATGTGACACATCTTCAGCAGCGTCATTTGTTCTGTTGTTCTCTTCGTCCTGGACCATGATAACGCTAAATCTTGTTGGCATGCACCACTTTTGGCTTACCTCGCCGACCACATTTTATCCGGATAGTCACGTCTGAAAGACGATCCACTATGTCATATTGGCCTTCCCATGGAGAAGACAACTTAGGAGACTTCCCTTTGGTCTTCCTGGGATTATACAACCATACCTTGTCTCCTGGTACAAAGCTGACTTCAGTAGATCTCTTATCATAAGTTAACTTCATCGAATCAGCAGACGTTTTCAAGTTTGAACGCACTTGATGGTGAATATCATCCAGCCTTTCCGATAACTCTTTCACAAACTCTGACACTTTCTCAGGCAACTCTTCATAATGTGAGTGTCCCGTATGTTTGGGTCCCCTTTTAGCACTACATGTACTACATGTCCGGCACCATTCTT
>NW_013668307.1:136893-139087 GCF_000517525.1 Limulus polyphemus
AACGTTTTCTTAACTCCGAGATCTCCTCCTGTTACAATATCACGGGATTGACGCAACACAACTTCCCGTAACTTCCTCGGTATATCCGTTTGCCAGGTCGTCACTTTCCCATCTGCAGTTTCTCATCTCCGGAGAAGAATACCATCTTCAAGTTTCAACTGGTCCCATTGTGCCCAATAGTTCTTTGTCACAGGGCTTAAGCTAGACACCTTCTCCCAACCAGGGTGCAAAACACTTGCTTTTAGAAAATCAATTACTGGCTTCAGATCTTGGTCTTTCTGCTGCTCTGATTTAATATCTATACCTGGTTCCATTTCGCCATCATCAACTCCTTCAGTCACTTTGACTTCAGCTTGATAGCACATAGTTAGTTCAAAATCTCTTTTAACAGTTACCAGAAGTTGGCCTTTGTTGTTCCCAAACGTCATTTTATCAAAATTAATTACAAACTTCCTCGGTAGTAAGTAGTTGAAGCCTAATATACATTGGTCTTCAATGTCAGCCAAGTATACTTTGTGTCTGTCCTTCATACCTATAAGCTCAATTGTTACTCACACTGGTCCCCACAACCTTGCAGAATGTCCTGTCACACCACAGAGCTTCTGGTACTCCTTCGTGATTTAACACCTTGATGCTCACAAGGGTTTGCTGAGATGCAGAGTCTATGACAAAGTTGCACCTTTGGCCATCCAGCTTTCCTGTCACATGGACACTGTGTGTGCTTGGCACTTTACACCTAGCTGTTGGGACTTTCATGATGGGGGTTGGTGAGTGTCCCTCAACACCAACCACTACTGGTTTCCTTAAGGCTAACTTATTGGTGGTATTCTTCTTACACTAGCTCCTCATATGTCCTTGCTCTCCACTGTTCCAACAACCTTTCTGAGTAGCAGCCTTTCCTGCTGTGCCATCTCCCCTGTGTTGAAGTTTCCAGCATTGAGCTTTATTGTGCCCAGGTTTGTTACATTACCAGCAAAATCCCTCAAACTTCTCTGAAAGCTGACCTTTTCTGGCCTTGAATCCAGATGACTGTACCAACCTTGGTACCTTTATGCTGGACTTAACGTAGGATTCAAATTCGAGAGCTCTGGCCATTGCATCCTGCATGGTAGAGGGGTGTGCTTGCTTCACTTGTATCTTAAGTTCTGGACTGTCCAAGGCATCTATGAACTAATCCCTCAGCAAAAACTTGAGGAGATCAGGTGGTGCAGTTGTGTAGGCCTTATGTGTCATGCTTTCCAAGTCCTGTGCCAGCTCTTGCAGGCTCTGCCCTTTAGCACGGACTCTCGTCCGAAACCTAGCGCTGTAGCCTTCTGACTGATTTTGGGTTCCGTACCTGAGTTCTAGAGCACTACCAGTGCTCTATAGTTGTGTCTGTCGTCTGCTGTCAACTGTCCAAGTATTTCCAATGGTTGTCTTTTCAAGCTAGTTGCCAGATATACTGCTTTCTGCTCCTCTGTCCATCCGTTCATCTCTGCCAGTAGCTTAGACTGTGCTCTATATGCTTCCCACGGTGCTTTTCCATCGTATTCCTGTGGCTTCCTTCGTACTAGATCACTCCTAGTACTTACATTCATATCTGGGATGTGACTTCTAACGGGACTGAATACGTCTACATTAGGGTTTAGCTGTGGGGTCTGGAAAAGGCTTGCCATTGTCTGAGGCTGATTAAGTCGATGGTTAATGTATCCTCCTTGTGTAAAAGACAATAAATCGTCCTTTAACGTATCTAATTCGCTTTTAAATTTACTAATGTTTTCCGTTTGTACTTCCTGTTTCCTTTCTTGTTCCAGTTGCCACTGCTGTAATCTCTCTTCTTGTTTCTTTTCTCGTTCCTCTTGTTTCTTTTCTCGTTCTTTTTGTTTCTTTTCTTTTTCCTCCAACCACTACTGTAATTTCTTTCCTTGTTTCTTTTCTCGTTCTTCTTGTTTCTTTTCTTTTTCCTCCAACAACTGCTGTAATCTCTCTAGTTTATTTTGCTGTTCGAACTGCCATTGTTGTAAGTTTTCTTGCCACTGCTGTAATCTTTCTTCTTGTTTCTTTTCTTTTTCCTCCAACAACTGTTGTAATTTACTCTTCTCGTTCTTCTTGTTTCTTTTGCTGTTCTTGTATTGCTGCCATCAAGTCTGCTAAGCTGTAGTTTGATTTGCCGCTTCTCGTTTCTATTTTTTTTGTCCCACTCTCTGACACCAAT
>NW_013668307.1:140087-145785 GCF_000517525.1 Limulus polyphemus
CAGCTTACTTTGACTACGTTTATATACGTATATATATATATGGGACGATGTTGGTCGCTTTTATACTAGTTCAAACGTAAGTTATAAAATGTTCAAAGCATTAGTTAGCTCATTTATTTAGCGATTTGAAATCATTATAATCGTAATAAAATACCAAAACAGTTGTGAAAAGTGAGCAGTGTCTATCGTCTATAATCGACATATGATAAATGTTATTATATTTGGTTCAAAAGAAAAACCTCATAAATAACTCTCTCTCTTCATCGAACCTCGAATTTTATCGTTATAAGCCCTCAAATTTACTGCTAAGTCATTGTAAAGGAATACATCTTTGAAAATTTAAGCTTATTTTGAAATTGTCAACGAGGCCTATCTGCGCTAGATGTCCCTAATTTAGCAGCGAAAGACTAGACGGAAGGCAGCTAGTCATCACCACCCACTACCAACTCTTGGGCTACTCTTTTACAAACGAATAGTGGAATTGATCGTCACTTTAGAACGAGCCCACGGCTGAAAGGGTGAGCATGTTTGGTGGGACGGGGATTTGAACTCGTGACCTACATATTGCCAGTCGAGCGACCTAACCACCTGGCCATGCCAGACCTAAAGCTTGATCTAATGCAGGGGAGGGCAAAATACAGCCCGGATCCGGCCCATCTAACATTTCTGTTGTGCCCGCCATAACTTCCGACAATTATGAAAATAACATAATGGGGCTTTATACAATCGATGTTGGGGTAATTTAATTAATTATAGTAGAAATGTGCGGCCCGCGACGACTTACCAAAATTCATGGAGTGCCCCCCCCCCTCGAAAATTGTTGCTCACCCATGATCTAAGACCTACTTTTTTTGACTGTTATATTTATTATCCCGTATATTTATAGTTAATAATCTGTAAAAGCGTCTAAAATACTGCAATAAAGAGGCAACTTTACATAGCTGAACCATTAAGTGATGATGTGTGTGTAGATGTTCTACAACACGCTTTTGCCTTGTGATAACTATTACAAATACTAATTATCCTGTAATTGTTTTGCGCAACGTATATTATGACATTTCAGAAGCGTATTAATCATAACATAACACTGGTTGCAACGACATGTTTAGAACACAGAATTGAAATAAATGTTGTTTTTTGTTATTGTTTTTAACACGAAAAAAATAAATATGATTTTTTCTTCTGGAGAAACATACATCAGTGATATACTTTAACTCAAGAAAATGATAGTTCAATAATGTAAATTAAAATATGCTTATTTATCTGAAAAGCGAGGAAACCTTTAATGAAAATAGTGTAGATTTAAAGAAAGATACGGATGATCATTTCACTAGTTAAACATTTTAAAAGAACATTTATACCGTACGGTGATCATTTCACTAGTTAAACATTTTAAAAGAACATCTATACCGTACGGATGATCATTTCACTAGTTAAACATTTTAAAAGAACATCTATACCGTACGATGATCATTTCACTAGTTAAACATTTTAAAAGAACATCTATACCGTACGATGATCATTTCACAAGTTAAACATTTTAAAAGAACATCTATACCGTACGGTGATCATTTCACAAGTTAAACATTTTAAAAGAACATCTATACCGTACGGTGATCATTTCACTAGTTAAACATTTTAAAAGAACATCTATACCGTACGGTGATCATTTCACAAGTTAAACATTTTAAAAGAACATCTATACCGTACGGTGATCATTTCGATCTTTTGGGCAGTTCTCTAGTCTGCACAAAGTTTATACCATTTAGACGCTAGAGGATTTCAACACTTATCAACTCGGGTATTTAGACAGGCTGTCAAGCGACTATTTTTAGATCCTGTTTTAGCTATAAAATGAAATGATATCATCACGTGTAAAGAATTTTAAAGATACACACATACATACATATATATATTAATGAATATCTCTTTTGCACAAACACCTACAAAAATCTAAAGTATATTCCTGGAAAGAATATGGACGATATGCAGTCTGTAACCTTGACAGGATCAAAATAACTCGAAGTTTAACTTCTTGGAGAACTTATAAAGGACTGCTATATTCTACCAAGTAATAAAAACCCATCTAGTGTAACTTTCCAAGTTTTCTGAAAAGCAAAGGTAAAATAGGAAAAGTTAGTGTCTATAATCGCATAACTTACGAAGTAATAGAGATGACAATTTACCATATATATATATGTGTGTGTGTGTGTGAATTAATATATTCTTTTCCCATTAGTCTAGAATGTCTCAAGTTTCAGGCTCAGATCCAACTAGAACATAGTTTTACTGAGGAGGGGCATGTCGACTTTCCTTGATTTTGGCTCATGTTTGGGTTATTCTATTTATGGAACCTCTTAAATGTCGAATATCTTGGATTCTTTAAATAAACTGAAAAAGAACTTGATTAGTAATAGTCGTCAGAAAACTTTAAAATATCTCTCTCATAATCACGTGAACCCATACTTAAGATTATCGAACCTGTTGAAATATATATATTTATTTACAACTATTCTTGATTATTATACATTATTGTAAGTTTGTGTTCGAATACTGAACTTTATAATGATTGAAGTAATATTGAAAAGGTTTGTATGTTGAATTTCGCGCAAAGCTACACGAGGATTTGATCTGCGCATAGCCGTCTCTGATTTTGAAGTGATAGACTAGAAGGAAGGCAACTACTCAACACCGCCCACCGTCAACTCTTGAGCTACTCTTTTCAAATTATGGTATTTCACAGTAATTCTTTTAATGTACTTACAACTCCAAAGTGCAGATTGCTACCTTTTTCTTGCGATAGTGGGATGCGAACCACAAAACCTTATATTCACAGTCCGGTTCGCTAACCACCAGGCCGCACGTGGCTCAATGAAAGAAGTCACGGTAAACCTTCTTCTCCATCTACCTTCACAATAAAGTTATAATAAGTGATCCATTATAATAGGATTTTTATACAGAAACATAACATTTAGCACTGATAGACTAGAAGTAAGGCAGTTAGTCATCAACATTCACCAACAACTCGTGGGCTATCCTTTTACCAACGAAAAGTGGGATTGACTGTCACAGTATAACGCCTCCGTGTTCGGTGGAGGAGATTCGAACCTGCGACTCTCAGATGGAGGGTCGAACGCCTTAATTACCAGCTATGCCAGACTTACTGTGTTGTATGTGTTTTAATTAAAACGAAACATTAAGAAATTATATAGGAACTGGGAAGTTTAAGGCGTGTATACTTTCAATCAAAGGCATAGATTATTTTCAGTTTGTCTCACTGCAATTATAAAATTTTCATGTAGACCTAAGTTACTCATAACTAACTAGAATCAATAACAAAAAGTTTGTTTTTGTTTGTTTGGAATTAAGTACAAAGCTACACAATGAACTAACTGTGCAATGACAAAGTAACTTTATAAAATGTGTTTGTTTGTTTGAAGTTAAATACAAAGCTACACAAAGCTATCCGTGCTCTGTTTACCATGGGTATCGAAACCAGGTTTCTAGCATTGTAAGTCCGCAGACATACCGCTGTGCCACTGGGAGGCAATAACAAAAGAAACTTTCTAATTTTTTTTCAGCACCAAATTTATGAATTTTTGGAAAAAAAAGAAACGCGAATCCCATTCTAAATTCAGTTTGACTTCGTCACTGAGTTAGACCGGTTTTGGAATTTCCAACATTCATCCATAACTTTTGTTGATGAAAAGAAATTCGATATTTTAATAATAAGGCAAAAATACATTATATTTAAACAATTCGTTTTCTGATTAATCCAGAAGAATAAATTAGTAACATTAATGATACATATTCTTCAAATACCTATTGAATTATAGGTTCATTGTAATGAGTAAAGGACAACTTATATAACGTACACAAAAACAAATTGTATTTATAAAACCATCTAGAATTAAATAACTGCATCAAATACGTTTGTTTGTTTGTTTGAATTTATGCACAAATCTGCACAATGGTCTATCTATGCTCTGCCCACCACGGGTATCGAAACCCGGTTTATAGCGTTGTAACTCCGCAGACATACCGCTGTGCCACTGGGGGGCACCCATCAAATAAGAATAATTAAAAGCGAGAATTGAATTGTGACCATTTTTTAAAAGGGTTGATCGTTTGTTTTTAGTTAAGCACAAAGCTATGCAATGGACTCTCTGTACGGTGTCCACCACGGGTATTGAAACCCAGTTTCTAGAGTTATAAGTCCGTAGACTTACCGCTATACCACTGGAGGGTTTCATGTATCAATTCGTATACGTCAGAAAAATGTGAGCATTATCAAAGATTGATATTTTGAGAATTAATTAGTAGAGATTGACTGTCATATCTCTATTTTTTTATTTCGCATATCTTGCTGTAAGTGAGTGTAAGGGTTTCTATTTTTCGGCGGATTCTTTAGATTATTTGGGATAAACACTATTGCAAAGTCTAGTCCACTTAACGGTGACAAAAACGTATTATTTCACGAACTTCAAGTTCCACCGTCAACGCAACTAACGTTCTCCTGACTGCACAAATAAACAGAAATTCCAGTTACTTGCTAATTTCGTATGCATATTTGTTCCTCCAAACATGAACCCAATATTCACAAACAAACGGATTAAATAATGCTCTGATTGCTCATTAACTGAGTAACAAACTCAGTAACCTAATCTAACAGACTTACTAACGTATTCTACCCTAATTCACTTTTAATATGTCTTATATGGTTTCATAATCTTTGAAGAAAGTTCCAGACATTAAAGCTATGCCTATCACGTTATACCAAACGTCCTTCTGAATAAACAACACTAGCTAGAAACGTTTAAGTTAAAAATAATAGCTATAACAATATTCAGCAAATTTGATAAAATAAAAATATTATAGAAATATATTTTCCAATATTCTATGAACATTTAAATGTATGATTTACGTACCTTATTCCAAAATATTTTTTCCAATATAGCACAACTCATAGTTAATTAATATATATATTTAATTTTAATAAAGATATATATTTTATCATAATATCTACTTGTAACGTTGTTTCTGGAAATCAAAAATAAAATGTATTTTTTATCAGAAAAAGTGCAATTATTCATTGCAATAATTACAGTAACACAAATACTGGGTCTTAAAAGAAAATAAAATAAATGTGTTTTAAAGTAAAATGTCACATAGTTCAAATAACTCAGAGCATTATTTTAGCATCCCGTGGTGGATCAGCGATAAACTTACATACTTGAAACGATAAAATTCGGGGTTCAATTCCCAGCTCTAGACAGAGCGTAGATAGCGCTTTGAGTTACTTGACCTTAAACAAAAATTCATTTTTCAGTCTTTTACTTTTTAAACGTGCTTCACTTAAGATGCATTTCATGTTTTATGTTTTGTTTTTTGACATAAATATAATTTCAACAATATATTTCGTTGTTGTAACCCAGTCGCATTGTTGAGCTCTAGAACTGAGCACAAATCAATGTCGGAAGGGCAAACACTTAACAAAGAGCGTAATAATTCTTAACATTGTATAACGCAAACTGGAGTTTATTATGAGACATTTCTATAAATGTAAATAAAATCATGACCTATATCTCCAGAATATAACTTTATTAGCTCAATATTTCGCTATTACTGCTTCGTCAGGAGCTATAGTTATCATACAAGTTCCATAATCCAGTTAAATCTAAATTGGATTAGGGAACTT
>NW_013668307.1:145795-156339 GCF_000517525.1 Limulus polyphemus
AAGTTCCCTAATCCAATTTAGATTTAACTGGATTATGGAACTTGTATGATAACTATAGCTCCTGACGAAGCAGTAATAGCGAAATATTGAGCTAATAAAGTTATATTCTGGAGATATAGGTCGTGATTTTATTTACATTTATGAAAGAGCATAATAGATGACATTCTGTTTCATACTCATTGTAGTAGAAAGGTGAGCTAAAGCTCTTTATTTTATTTCATTTAAAATAATTTTCTCTCATTGTGTAGACTAAGAAATTTTGTTAGTTTGCAAGTGATTGACTTTAATGTCATTAACATAAATTTTTTAATTGCATAAACATGATTTATTAAAGATTATTAATGTTCTTTACTTGTTTGATTCGAGTTTGTGTGAACCCAGTTGTCCATAAGGAATTGTTTGAAAGTCATTACTGCAAATTGAAAAGCTCACCCAAACAATAATTATCCAGAATAATTATTTTCATTATTAACGACGGAATTTTGTTTTCTTCTTGTTGTTTTTCGGACTAAAATATCATTAAGTAATGCTGTTTTATTTTAATTTAGTTAATGAGTATATTACAGAAAAACCATAATTTTTCTCACGATCAACTCCGTCGGACGAGGTCACTAGGCGACATTGCAGGCTAGTTTAGTTTGAAACAGTAACGGTTTTTAGTTTTACTTCTTTCTCTCAGTGTCAGTGTGTGTGTGTGTGTCTCTCTCTCTCTCTTTTACTTCTTCTGAAATAATATAACAGTAACGACAACGTTTTAAATGTTTGACAGTTGATTGAAGCCATTCAGTAATAATTTGTGTTTTCAGTTACAAAGTGATATTTCGATCCAGTTTTAGATTCTTGGTTGAATCAAGCAGGTTTTCCTCTTGGATTCGTTTGTACTTTGCACCGTCCATCTTTCTCTCAATCCTGGCAAGCTTTCCAGTCCCTGCTGATGAGAAGCACCCCTATAACATGATGCTGCCACTATCATGATTGACAGTTGGAATGGTGTTGACTGAGTGATGTGCTATGTTTGGGCTTGCGCCAGACGTAACGCTTTGAATTTAGACCAAAAAGGTCAATTTTTGTATCGTCTGACCGCAAACCTTTCTTCCACATCTCTGCAGTATCATTTACATGCTTCGTCGTAAACGCCATATGAGATTTAAGATGATTTTTTTTTTCAGTAATGGCTTCTTTCTTGCCATCCGTCCACACAGGCCAGCTTTATGTAGTGACCGGGATACTGTTGATATATGAACATTGACTTCCATCTCAGAAATGAAACTGTGTAAGTCTTGCAAAGTCACTGTTGGCTTCACAGTGGCATCCATAGCCAGATTCCTGCTTGCCCGGATGCTTAGTTTGAAATGGTGGCCTGATCTGGGTAGTGACTGGGTGGTATAAAGCACATTCCACTTCTTAATGGTGGACTTCAACGTACTCAAAGGGTTAATCAGCGACTTTGAAATTTTCTTGTAACCTTCTCCTGATCTGTGCTTCTCTACCACTTTATTCCTGACTTGTTTGGAAAGCTCCTAGGTCTTCGTAGTTAGTTTGTCGTATCACTATACGAGTTGTGGCTTGAACAGATGCATTTACTCTGGAGCCAAGTTAAACCACTTTGATTACACACAGACAGAGACCGTTACACTTATTTTGTGACCTTTCAAATATAATCTTTTGCACCTGGACTGATTTAAGGTTGACGTAGCAAAGGGGTTGAATACTTATGTGATTGAAAATATTCTAATTTTCTTTGAAAATCTAACTTACTTAAATAATATCAGCGTTTTTTACCTTTCTCAGTTTGGAGTAGATTGTGTAGATTCTAAACATAAAGTCCTATTTGAAAGTTTCATGATTGCAAGCTCAGACATAAACTGTAGAAAATTTGCAGCGGATGAATACTTTTGCAAGGCACTGTATTAAGCAAAGTTAGTGATTTCAAATACATAAATTATTTTATAAATGTGATTCAATATCAACTTGCTTTTTGAACCGAAATATTTTCGATTTCAATAAAGACAACAAACAACTTCAGATACATATTCAGATAATTTATGTTAAATTATTGTAACCACTGATGTTCATACACCCTTGAAAAGGCGTAAGCCGAAACGTCGGGTAGAATAAATAAACATTTATCTGAAGTCGTTTGTCATCTTCATTGAAAATGGTTCCCATTCTTCAGTTTGCACTGAAAGTTTTAAAAAAACGAAATATTTATCTAACAAAGTTTGTTTCCTAACTAACGGAAAAATCGTTAACATTTACAATACAAGAAATTATCATTGAGGGTGTTTTTTTTATAAACACACAAATAAATACTGGTATGAACGAATTATCAACTTTAGTTATTTTGTATTGAAACAAAATATTTTAGCCACTAGTTCATTTTCGGTGGATGTAAAATTTTGCACATATTTACTGAAATGTTTCAATTATTTGTTGAAACAAAGTTTTTTATTTATTTACATGTAGTGCAAGAAATTGTGAAACAGAAATATGTATCTGGTAGTGAATGTTTATCTTAGATTCTGAGACTATCTTTCGTGTTGCCCCCCAGTGGCACAGCGGTATGTCTGCGGACTTACAACGCTAGAAACCGGGTTTCGATACTCGTGGTGGGCAGAGCACAGATAGCCCTTGTGTAGCTTTGTGCATAATTACAAACAAACAAAAATCTTTCGTGTTTTTCACACTGATAATTTACATTTTATTTGTATGCTTCAGGTAAAATAATTAATTAGAACTTTCGACTTTCAAACAACAAATGTACAATAGAAAATCATTACTATTTTAAATTTAATTTAATTGTTTCAAATGTACCTATTGTTACACAATATCTCCGTAAAACTATCTAAACCTACTAATCTTTGTGGTCGTTAAAGTTAACCCAGGTTGTGAATGTTCAATAAAAAATGAGATTTAGCTGGAAAACAGTAAAAACATATTTGGCTTGTATTCAACAGCATCAGCGTACCTGACAGTGCTGTGCAACATAGCAAAATTAAGCGTTTACTCAACATCCAAATTCAGTAGCAGAGCATAATTGTGTATGCAACTGAAATTTTTTTGCCATATTTTATGTATTAGTGTATAAATGCACACAAGCACACACATTCCAATATTTTTAAACTAAAAATTCACGCAGTCGTTGTAGATGTTATTCTGAGCTGCTTAGTCATTTAACGTTTCAATGTTTACTTCAGCAAGCATACACAAGATTTCAGTGCCAAGAACATTAATTTCACAACACTCACGTTAAGATGTCTGTTTTTTGACAAAACATTTAGCCATATTTTCTTGCTTTAAAGTATTGAATATAGCTTTAAAAAATATCTTTCTATTTTTAATATTTTGACTAAAAACACTAACATGCAATTATCACATTTAATACAGTGCTGTAAAACGTCTAAGCTAGGAAGAACTAATACTTTTTTAGGCCCACCAGAAGTGATAAAATCACTCGTGGCTGCAGATGTTTTCTTTACACACCTTTGAATTAGTTCATTGCAGATTTGTATTTAAAGATGTACAAAATTAACTATTTCAGACATATCTCCATGAGTCACTGTCAAAGAGACCTTCAGCTATATACCATAACATATCAAATAGGTCGGATTTACTGTAGGTGTTTTTATAAAGTCGCCCCCAGTAGCACAGCAGTATGTCTGAAGACTTACAACGCTAGAAACCGGATTTCGATACCCATGGTGAACAGAGTACAGATAGTTCTTTGTGTAGCTTTGTGTTTAACTTCAAACAAACAAACACATTTTATAAAGTTACTTTATTATTGTACTGAATGGGCCTGCAATGTCAGTATAATCTGTAAGTGTTCTAACTAATAAAATTACGGTATTTCACTTCCATCATAATTTATCTGTCAGTTTCTCTAAACAAAAAAAAACAAAAACTTCGCACTTCATTATTAAATGGCACACACAAATCGAGTATCAGCTTCTTGACAATGATCTTTTCAAGGAGCTTGCCACACACATTCTGTATTGTAATGATGCAGTAACCACTCATTTGTGTATGATCCTTCTCTGGTTTATGCAGTTGCTTTAGATAGCTATGTTGCCATTCTTCTGGGAGTATTGAACCTTTTATACTCTCACTGAATTCTCTCACGATCTCACCGAACCTGCTTTCATCTAGTCCCCTGATGTGATGGTATTGTACCCCATTACGACCAGGTGAATTCTCCTTACTCTGCTTGAGAATGCCTTTGAACTGCTCTATACTGATAATATCCTCATAGTCCTCTGCGTTTACCATACTCCTCAAACCTACTCTAACAACATGTCTTACCTCGTGGTCTCGTTAAAATATCTGTTCAAAAAAGCATTTAAAGAAGGCCTCACCCTTTTCTCTATCAATTTGCATGATGAACACATCTCCATTCTGTGTATTTAGTATTGGGTGGCCCGTGTCTTTTCAATTCATCCTTTGATGCAATTTACCAGAATCTTTTCAGTGCGTTATCATCCCCCACATCTATGAGGATGATTTCCAGCTCAGATCAGGATCTCCATAGCTCTGGCGATGACCCTGTCTAATTGATTAATTATCCACAATAGATTTTATAAAATGGGGGAAATATACAGTCGCCCTTACAAGACCCCCATGTCAGGGAAGAGGCAAAATATGTCCAACCAGTTAGAGTTGATCAGCATGGCACCGCTCTGCCTGCATACTAGACTGTCTCACTATTAACTGCACATCCTGTAGCTATTCAGCTTCTCAGCATGAAGGTTGCCTTAGGCTTGGGAATTTTTGTATTTTTGCATGTGTTGTCTGCCATATTCCATAGGTGTGTAACAGTTCCATTTGACCAACGAAATACAAATAGTGTAAATATTTTTAATGAACTTGTTTTTATTCAAACTCTAACAATCAAACTTAACACTGTAGTGTGTGAAAGAGGTTGAATGTTAGTAAAACCTGCAAAGTAAATATATAAATTGAAATTTGCTGATTGCATAAGTATTCAGCCCCCAAAGTCAGCACTTGATGGAAGCATCTTTGGCAGCAATTACTTTTTGGATAGATCTCTACCAGCTTTGAACAATGGGATGGTGTAATCTTTGCCCATTCTTCCTGACAAAATTGCTCCAATTCTGACAAGTTGGACAAGATGGACTGCAATCTTCAAGTCTTCAAGTCATACATTTCCCATTGGATTCAAGTCAGGACTTTGACTGGGCCACTCCAGGACATTCACTTTCTTCTTTTGAAACCACTCCAGTGTGGTTTGGCCTTGTGTGTCCTACTGAAGTGTAAAATTTCGATCCAGTTTTAGATTCTTGGTTGACTCAAACAGGTTTTCCTCTAAGATTCGCCCGTACTTTGCACCGTCCATCTTTCTCTCAATACTGGCAAGCTTTCCAGTCCCTGCTGATGAGAAGCACCCCCATAACATGATGCTGCCACTATCATGATTGACAGTTGGAATGGTGTTGACTGAGAGATGTGCTATGTTTGGGCTTGCGCCAGACGTATCGCTTTGAATTTAGACCAAAAAGGTCAATTTTTGTATCGTCTGACCGCAAACCTTTCTTTCACATCTCTGCAGTATCATTTACATGCTTTGTTGCAAATTCCATTCGAGATTTAAGTTGATTCTTTTTCAGTAATGGCTTCTTTATTGCCACTCGCCCATGCAGGTCAACTTTGTGTAGGAACTGGGATATTGTCGATGTATGAACACTGACTCCAATCTCAGACATGAAACTTTATAAGCCTTCCAAAGTCACTGTTGGCTTCACAGTGGTATCCATAACCAGATTCCTGCTTGCCCGGATGCTTAGTTTGAAATGGTGGTCTGATCTGGGTAGTGACTGAGTGGTATAAAGCACATTCCACTTCTTAATGGTGGACTTCAACGTACTCAAAGGGTTAATCAGCGACTTTGAAATTTTCTTGTAACCTTCTCCTGATCTGTGCTTCTTTACCACTTTATCCCTGACTTGTTTGGAAAGCTTCTAGTTGGTTTGTCGTATCACTATATGAGTTGTGGCTTGAACAGATGCATTTACTCTGAAGTTAAGTTAAACCACTTTGATTACACACAGACAGAGACCATTACACTAATTTTGTGACCTTTCAAACTAATCTTTTGCACCTGAACTGACTTAGAGTTGACGTAGCAAAATGATTGAATATTTATTCAATTGAGAATATTCTAGTTTTCTTAAAAAATCTAACTTACTTACATAATATCAGCGTTTTTTTTTAGCCTTCTGAATTTGGAGTAGATTGTGTATATTCTAAATATAAAGTCCATTTGTAAGTTTCATGATTGCAAGCTCAGATAACAACAAAATGTGGAAACTTTGGAGATGGATGAATACTTTTGCAAGGCACTGTATATATAGATATAAGTACTAGTCAAATGTATTGCACGTGCATGTATAAAACTCATATAGTTACAAAATCCAGTCCATGTACCATTCCAGTATAATTCAGTAGTTCCTCCAATTCAGTGTTTGCAGACTCCCGATATAGCTACAGAGTAGCTGTGTACCTATACATAAGTGTATACATAACATGTGGTATGTTGATCACCATGTTTCATTGTGATCATACATGCAGTACCAATAGCAGTGATAACATTATGGCAATGATATCAAGAGCAATAGTCATCCCATCCGCATAAAGCCAATCCAAAAGTTGTCATTGTTTCCCCATTAAACAAAACTGTTTCAATTAGGACAGCACTACTTACTAATAAACAGATTTATGTCCATAATGGACATAAAAAAGATAAAAAACAAGATTATTAAAAATTGTTAATTTAAAACGGGGGAATAGGAATATTCATAAAAATTACAGAAACAAGATAGGTATCTTAAAGTGAAAATGCAATCAGAAAAAAGTAAACACACAAGCTTAAGGTTTGAGATATAGCGTTGACATTATTTCCTGAAGCTATAAATCCTAATTTTGACTCCACGCCTAAAAGCTATAATATTTAGTTTAAGCTCGTTTATTTACTTTTTGCTATTGTATTTTCACTTTAAGATATCCTGTTTCTGTAATTTTTTTAAGATCCCTATTCTACCTTCTTAAATTGGCAATTTTTTAATAATCATGCAAAATTTATCGTGTGATATTATGTATCAGGATAGAACACGGCTGTTTTACCAGTATCTTTTACTAAAACCGCGACTTCTTGATAAAATGCACAAGTGCAATAGTTTGTTTGATTGGTGTTAAGCACAAAGCTACAAAATGAGCTACCTGTGCGCTGCCCGCCGCGGGTACCAAAACCAAATTTTTAACGTATAAGTCCACATACATACTGCTGAGCCACCGGGGGACAAATGTTTCCTGTAATTGTTTCAATCCATTTGCGGAATGAATTTTTTCCTGGGCATCAGTATCAAGGCAATGTGCGGATGTGCGCTACCAGTATTTTTAAGGGAGGAGGGGTAGTTTTAGACCATCGACCTTATTGGATCATTAAGCCGCTTTGCAATGCTACCAGTTGGTTATTTGGGCTTTAGGCCTATCGACTGCCAGGGTCATTAATTAAAGCCGTCAACATGTTGAGACTCCTCACCATTAATGAAAATATGCGCGCCTGGAATAATGAAGTGTGTGGCACTTGATTGGTTGTTGTGAGGCCGCGCAGCTTAGAGGGAACACTGCGGGGGATCCCTTGCAGTCAAAATGAATCCTATTTATAATATCAATAACAACTGCATTTTGAAAAGCTATGTTCCTAATTTATTATTATACTATTATTATTATTTAAATTTTAAGTATATTATTAAAAATTTATAAGTATGCATGTGAGGAATCATGCTGTCCACTTCCTTTTGTTTAGTACAAAACCTTCTTACTAATCTTAAAGTAGTACAAGGGATTATACCACAACAAAAACTGGAATAATAATAAGTTACCAATCAACCCAAAAGTGCAGTTACAGAGCACATACAAAAAAGTGGGGAAAGAGCTGAAACAATATTTGGTAAGTAGCACCATTTTTAGTTTATACACACAAACGAAACATACCCAGTTCTTGTCGGTAGTGAGTGTGTCTCGCGAGCTGGCGTGTTGTTGATCCGTTTACTTGAAATGTCGCATATATATGTAAGTGTTTTGATTGCAAGTTTTACAATCATTATTATTATTTTGGTTGAAGCTTTTTGGGATATGACTGTCCTTCTATTTGAACTATGTCATGTTATTAGGTTGTTCCTAGTGTGTGTGTGTCGTGAGGCTACACGGCTTGTTACTCTGTAATGTTTATATGTGGAGTATGTCATTTTGATGCCTGAAAACCCTATAAATCGCCTTGTATAAAGGCGTATTTCGAATGAATAAATAATAACAATAATTTACTCACAATGTAAGCGTTAATGGAACATGTTTTTATATAATGTAAAAATATCCAAATTTGAAATCGGGCTAGTATTTTAATACTGGGCAAGGGGTAAGTAAGTAAAGGAAGAAACTGAAAATGCATAGGAGGGATTCACAAAATGTAGAACACCCGGGCCCCCATCAAAATTAATCCAACCCTGAATCTCCGACTAGCAATTTATAAGTATTTGCAGTACAGTAGGTTCGTAATATATCACGCAGGGAATAAATTAGATACGTGCAACAAAGGAAAAGCAAGCAAACACAAGTAAACAAATAACAAATTTATTCACAAGAATAGTGTTTGAATATTTACTTCGATTACCAGCCAACTTTCAACTTTAGCTGAAATACTACACTGCACACTGTCTGCTGGAGCTACAGAAGGATTATCTAAACGTCTGCACAAGAAGAGAGTACCAAGAAGAAAATGAAACACTGCATTTTCTGGTTAGACTAGTGCTGTAGTCCACAATCGTTAGGTTAGCTACGTCAATGACTATTCCTAATAACATATACAAGGGAGATAGCACCAACTCATAATAACTTATATAAATATTTGTGTTACCTCTTGAAATGTTCTTAACCCATCCCCATGAAGTGGACACTGGCAAAGGATCAAACAGGTAGAAACTTCCATGAGGTAGTCATTGACATATGTAGCTTTATCTAAACAAAAGGATTAGTAAATATGTATGATCTTTTAGCATCCATTTTATAAGGATATCATTGATTACGTGCAAAAACATGAAAATTAAAAAAAATTGATATCCTTTATTACAGATCTATTCTCTTCTAGATATGGAATAGGGAAATTAATGGTTTGTTACGTCTCCGTTTGTTAATTAACTTTCTGTAACTTCGTTCCGACGAAACTTTAGCGACACAAGTTCTTACTTAATAAAACTGGTTTATTCTTTCTGAATATAACTTTTCGATACACTTATTCTCAACAATCGCGCTAAAACAAACGCTATATCAACGAACGTCAACAATACTTCTGACTGCAGTTCAATTACTCACTATCTACACACACATTACATTCCCGTCACGTTGTCACCCTCTTTTATATACCAGACTACCCTATATCTAGTAAACGCTAGAGCATTCGCCAAAGTACAGGATAGTTCTAGAAAGTAGAGGGCGTGAGAATAGTCACGTGATCTCGATGACGCAACAGGTTATTTAATCTGTGACAACTTCAAACTTTCTGCATAATTACATCTAAATATTCTTCTTTTCTAACACTGCCAATGAACCTTTCTTACAATAAGAAAGCTCTTTCCTTTTTCAGTATCAGATATACAACACTTTACACTGACCAGTATTCCTTGTTCTGGGCAAATTATTAAGAATGAATAAAATAACAAATTTTAAAATTACCAGTCTTTCACAGATTTTTTGTTGTTGTTATTGTCAGCAAATTCAGAAATATTGCTGTCCAAGAAGCTATCTAATTCGTTGACATAAATAATAAACAATAAATGATCCTAAACGTGGTTCTAGAGAATTCACTAGTTACGCTATTCCCTTTAGAAAAAGACATTTTATGGCCACTTTTTTCCTACCACCAAGCTAATTCTCTATTTATTTCTTAACTGTTCCACCGGGTTTTATAAGAATCCAACTTTTACATTATCTAAAACATTCTGAAAGTCAAAATATATAATGTCCAAAAAAAAAGAAAAGGCAGAAGCTCAACCAAGAAAACTTTTTCAAAGACGTGCTGAATGACCTTTCACAATATATTTCAAAACCTTACTAACAGCAGATGCCAAGCTAATTGATGTGTAGTGTTTCTCAGGTCTTCCCTATACCGCTTTTTAACAAAAAGCAAAATAATTGTTACAGTTTTCTGGACAGATACTTTTCCCACTTTCAGGCAACTTTTAAAAGAAAACTGTTAGATACCCATTAATATATTATTAAACTTCTTTGAGGTTTAAAAGAAAACCTGTCCGGGCTGAAAGCTTCTACTCACAGAAGTTCCCAATATTTTCTAAGACTGTTCATCTTCACTTGTTATTTCTTTTTCTTTGTTGTCCATGTTTGAAATACCGTATTTTTCGGAATATAAGAAGCATCGGTGTATAAGACGCACCCTTATTTTGAAAACAAAGTTTTGAGGAAAAAAGCCACAGTTGCAAGTGTAATATTTTTTAGGTACAAAAATTCAATTTGCT
>NW_013668307.1:156920-159997 GCF_000517525.1 Limulus polyphemus
TAAGAAAATACCGTAAATACAAAAAAAGGTTTACTGTTATTTTAGTTTTGGTTACTAAAACCCAACTAAAATCTTCATTGTCTTTTACTGTTAATTTATTTTTTATTATTTAGGGAGCATTATAAATAGTTATGTTTTAAAAGAAAAAAACTACTATTGTTATGAATAACACATTCAATTGAACTAAACTATGCATGCCTATTTAAATATAATTACACATGGCTTATGTATATCTTATATATACATATATATTATTCATACTTTCGGTGTATAGGACGCAAGCAGATTTTGACATCAAATTTTGGAGTAAAAAGTGCATCTTATACACCGAAAAATACGGTGCTACTTTGTGTGATATTCTGTATTCAGGTGCAATGATATCCAACAGATGAGTCAAAAGTATCCGCAAGAATGCAGATTTCGAAATTGTACTACATATAATAATTCTTATCTCGAACAGCAAATGAAAGAAACAAATAAAAAAATTATTCATAATATGATTATTTTTTCAGTATTTTCATTCTTACTGCTTCTTAATGTTTGAGATCAAACTGGTTGCTGGGCTTGAGAGGCTCTGTACATGTCCGTACAGGAAAAAAAATAATTATTTTATAATATGTTTTCAAGTCGGACAATCGGTTCAAGTGTAGTATACCATAATCCCAATCTCCATGTGAATATTCTAAATAAGAGATAAATATGGGAAAAAAATCCTAACTCACACAAAGTGATCCAGGTATCTAGTCGTTGCCGAATGTAACCTTTACCTAAGTAGTATTTACCACTATTCGACATACAGCTAACTAGAATGTAATAAGTACATACAGAACACCTGCAGGCAAATTTAGAAGAATTATCTAAACATACCTAATTGAAGATATGCTATAAATTATTTTTGCTTGTTTGTTTGTAATTAGGCACAAAGCTACACAATGGGTTATCTGTGCTTTGCCCACCATGGGTATCGAAACACGGATTCTAGCGTTGTAAGTCCGCAGACATATCGCTGTGCCACTGAGGGGCAATTATTTTTGAAAAGGACAAATTCATAACTGTTTCAACTATGACATCTGTATAACATTCCCGAAACCTGCTTTTTGTGGATATTTGATTTCTTTCTAACTGATATCAGCGAGCCTTAAAATCATAATTCTACAATAGGTTCCAATGGAAACGACAGTTTATTTATTTGTCGTTGTTAAGCAGAAACCTACACTGTAGGTTATTTGTGCTGTGTCCACCACAGGTATCGAAAGCGATTTTTAGCGTTATAAGCCTTTATACTAACTGGTGAACCACTAGTGGACCAGAAACAACGGGGCTTATAATATTGTTGCGTCAGCGAGTCACATGACCACGTGACGCAACGTTTCTAGAATTATCATGTACTTTGTCGAATGTTCAAGGTCTTACTAGAAATAGGTTACGCTGGTATAAAAGCGGGGAAGGTAATGTGTGTGCCGTGAGAGATAGTGAGTAATTGATCTGCGGTCGGAGTATTATTGACGTTCGTTGCTATTGTTGAGTGTATCGGTTAAGTTATATTCGGAAAGAATAAACCAGTTTTATTAAGTAAAGGCTTGTGTCGCGTAAGTTTCGTCGGTACGAAGCTACGGAAAATTAGTTAATTAAAAAACGGAGACGTAACAATATAATGTAATTAAACAAGTAAAACAGACACTTTATTCTTAAAATAAACCAAATACATGATTTTACAAACCAAAAATAAAAGTAAATAATTTAACAAAGATTATCATAAAACAAATACAATCAATTACACAAAATACAAAGTAAAACCTTTTCATCATAATGTTAATAAAGCATAGAATACAAAGGAATCACACGTCAAGAGCAAAATTATAAAGGCCCAATGAACCTCACAGAAACAAAACACACTTCAGTATTGTCCTAGTCCTAGGCCTTAAACAAAATCATGACAGAACATTGCAATACACCACTAAAACAAAACTTTTTAACTACAAAATATAAAACACATAATAAAACATTCCTTAAAAATGATGACCACAGTTACAATAGAAAGCATAATTTAAAATTCAATATTTTATCAAACCATTTTGCAAAATGTAAAACTGAACAAAGATAGCAACAAACCCTTGAGTAATAATTAATCTACATAACTATGTGGTATATGCATATTTATCTTCTTGTTATACTGTAGTATCTATTTTTAATTTATTATTTTTTCTACATAGGTGCAACTTTCCCATATAACACATGATCGAGAAAGCCATTAATTTGATTTAGTTCTACGTGCTTTGTTATTCTGGAGGAGTAATACTTGTTCTGCCCATTGTAGGAAATTAATGCAATACAGTATGTCGATAGCAGTGTCATTCAATGGTAATTCAGGAGATATATTGAGGTTATGGCCTCAACTACCTTTGAATAATAATAAGCAATCACATGGGTAGAAATAGTCACTCTGGGTAAATACATTGTTTCTTGCAAAGTAAGAAATTGTGTATGTAGGAAGTCTGGTATATGAATTGGACGAGATCAGTTGAAGATTGAATATCGGTAAAAGCATATAAAATTGTTCATTTCATCTTTCATATTGTGTCCAATCTCTCTATTTCATTCATTCTCGTGACTCATTTAAACAGAGATTTAGCATTGCTTCATAATATGTATCTTGACCAAATCTCGTGTTATTCTATAGACTTAGCTATCCCGTTGCTCCTAAGTTAGTTCACTTTTACATGAATATTCCACAACTACAATATAAAACGAAGAAGCCCTGCTTACCTTTAGAATTAATTTTTTGTGGCGGATATTATACAGCCATATCATATTGTTGCGTCAGCGAGGTCACATGACTAGTGTCACGCCACGTTTGTAGAAATATCCTGTACCTTGGCAAATGCTCTAGCATTTACTAGATATAGGGTAGCTGGTATATAAAAGAGGGTGACAACGTGACGGGACAATAATGTGTGTGTAGACAGTGAGTAATTGATCTACAGTCAGAGAGTATTGTTGCACGTTCGTTGTTATAGCGTTTGTTTTAGCGCGATTGTTGAAAATAAGTGTATCGTAAAGTTGTATTCGGAAAGAAT
>NW_013668308.1:0-17467 GCF_000517525.1 Limulus polyphemus
TGCTCAACAATACGTCTCTCCCTGTCCGCGGTTCAATTACCCATTGTTGCCGTCACGTCTTGACCGTCTTATATGTACAAGAATACTGAAATCTAGTAAACGCCCGAGCATTCACGAACATTCGAGAATATGACGTTTACTAGAGTCACGTGACCTCCGCTGTCGTAACAGTATCATAAAGAAGTTGTATAAAAAGGGTTATCACAAAAAAATTAATAAAAGCTGCCTTAGAAACTTAGGGTGTTTAGTTAAATTTAATCAATGCCATTTTACTGGACAGAATTCTCTGAAGTAAAATGTCTACTTGGAAAGATAATTATATTTTGACGATTGAATCATCTAAATACTCGTATACTTTGGTATAGATGCTTACTTTACCAAGTTATAAGTTTGAGTAGTATAATGACTAAGACTAAATTATCATTTAAAAGTATATCTCTGACATGAAAGAACAAAAAGCTTTGATTGAGAGTGTAAAAATTTAATTAGGACGTTAAGGATTCCTGTATTGTATAGCCATATCACTATATATATATATTACTGTATAGTTAGCTTCAAAATTTTTTAATATGCATCTCTTTCTGTTTATACTTTATGTGATGAGACCTTTTTTATTTTGTATCTTTCAAACCAGAAGTCTGATGACAGTCATCGAAAGGTTTTATCACTGTTATGGTACTTAGGCTTATCGCTACATATTTCATTATGTTGTTGAATTTATACTTTATTCACTATGGAGAACATTCTCTATTTTGTTCTTCGTTTCATTATTAGATTAAGATTTCTTAAAGATATTTATATTTCTGTTTCATTTAAAAAATGATAAGGCAACATTGGCTTGTGAGCTTTTCGAAGATGTTTAAAATTATTTAAAATATTACAAGTGCTCATTGGGTTTAATTTTTCTGAAGTCTGGTCAAGCTTATAATCTCCTACCTAATTTTCTAAGGATTAAACTTGCAAATAAACAGTTGCATTTTAGCAAAACAAACTTAATGAACGGAAAACTCTCTATGGTGATCTCCAGCTTTGTTTTAATGACTGTTAGCATTTCTTTACATGGCCAAGTTACACACACACACACACATCCTGAAAGTGTAAATCTTAAGCACCTTAATAAATTACGTTTTCTTAGCAAATCGAACTACACAGACAGTTTCTTACACAATCCTGACAGCATTATCTCTAGTCTGTCGGATTTTCAAGTAAAAGACAATGAAAAGAGGGTATTAAGTAGAGTTTTATCATCGCTTTTCCATTTCCAAAACTCAGCTTAGTCGATTTTATAGCTTCTTTTGAGATTCTTCTTCATAAATTAAAGTGTGAACGTGTCTGGGTTAAAAGTGGTCTAACCTTTGATAAAATCCGGACACATATCAGTAACCTTGCACTTGACACTTTTAACAAATACAACCATACTAAAAAAATAACTTTACTCAACCTTTATGAAATGTCGTCTCTCCAGCATTTTCTAACTCAAAAAAAAAAAAATTTTTTTTGTCACTAAGCCTGATAAAGGAAACAGAATAATCATACTTAATAAAGTTGATTATATAAATAACAAAAATGAGCACATTCTGCAACGTCAAATTAAATTTAGAAAAAAATCCTAGAGAACCTACATCTAGTAGAAAATCTGAACTTCAAACATTTTTACTTAAAATTATAAAATAAATATAATTCCAGATCACACTTACAATTATTTACAGGCTGTTGGTTCTCACCCAAGTATTCTTTATGGGTTACCAAAAACACTTAAAGTTGACATACATTGTTTCCACCATTGGTACTTACAATCACAAGGTGAAGTTTTTTTAGAAGCCCTTCTCTAACGGAGTTTACTTCTTATGAGTTTATTTTTGAGGATATTTTCACCTTTTTTAAAAAACAAAATTGCGATGGTTATTTTGCCCCAGCCTAATATTTATGACAGGTTTTGATGTTGAGTTCTTATTCACAAATATTCCTCTCAATGAAATTATTAATTTAGCCACAAACCTAGTATATCATAATCAGAACGTCGTGAGAAATATTCCAAAAGGTTTTTTTCTTTTTTTGGAACTTGAAACCAAGGGCTCGCACTTCACTTTTAAATAATGACATTTATGACAAGTGTCTATGAGATCTTGCCTTGTCAATATTTTAGTACACTTATTTCTAAGTTATCATGAAAGGCAGTGATTGATTAAATTCCCTGACGAATTCAAGCCCCTTCATTATACTAACTATGCTGAAGACACATTTGTAATGTTTAATAAGAATGATCAAGCCGCTTCGTTTTTAAAACACCTTTATAACCAAGTCTACAATATCAAATTTACTATTTAATTTGAAAAGTAATATAAAATTAATATTTTAGATACTCTTCTCGAACATACTTTATCCAGCTTTCAAGATAGTTGCTTTCATAGACAGACCTATACGTATACGGGTCTTTACTAGAACTTTGAAGGTTTTATATATGCAATCTTGTTTTTGTTCTAACGAGGCGTGCGTAACGTACTTACAGTAATCTCTCCTTTTTCAAACAAGAATTATCTAACATTCAATACATGTTGCAAAAAAATGATTTTATTCCTAATCTTGTGGATAATAATGTTAAACATTCAAGGAAAATTATATCCAATATTATTAAGTTTTTGCTGTTCCAACTGTCGATAAGATCTCTATTACCCCCATACTTCCATATCTAGATGATGAATGTTTGCTTAAGATTTCAAATTTTCAAAATTTTCAGCTCTGCGTATCTTGAACTACACGAAAAATCTGTTTTTAGACGTTCTTTTTTGTTCGTCTTGGCCTGACATGGCCTGGTGGTTAGAGCACTCGACTTGCAATCTAAAGGTCACGGGTTCGAAAACCGTTTTCTAACATGCTAGCCCTTTTATTCATGGGGCCTTATAAAGTGACGGTCAATCCCACTATTCGTGGGCAAAGAGTAGTCCAAGAGTTGGCGGTGGGTAGTATTGATTAGCTGCTTTTCCTCTAGTCTGTCTGTTCAAAATTAAGGACGGATAGCGCAAATAGCCTTCGTGTAGCTTTGCGCGAAATTCAAACAACTCCGATGTTTCTTTCCTCTTAAAGTCAAGGTTCTGAAATTACAAAAATCCTTAGTTGCCTACAAATATATTTGTTTTTTATGTTCTAAATACTATATTGGTTCAACGACCAGGCGTTTCAGACAAAAAATTTCTGAACATGTAATCAACTCACGCGTATTCAGTTTTTCTAAGGGACCAGTTTGATTTTTTTTCTGTGCTTCTTGGTCAACGAACTCTTAGAGTTGAAGAACTTCTGGTCATTATTGTCTACAGATCATAACTGAGTTTAATAGATTATATTATTAAATAATGAATACATAATATTTAAACGAAATATCTCAAATTTCTCGATTGAGAAAAACAGCATCGTCTGTCTATTTTTGTAGTTTCTGTATGAATTCACAAGTATTTGAAAATAGAAACAGAAGCTTAATAATCGCATGCGCGTAGACAAGAAGGAGGGGTGAGATTAGAAATTGCACCCATATATATAATATATCTAAAAGGTGTAAGGACCACAAAAGTTCACCAATTTCAGAAAAAAGTTACAAAATTGTTCCGAGAGGGAATGTCCCCAAAATCCCTTTATGATTTCGCCAATCAATTATTTTTTCTTCTACCTATGTCACTGAACTACATGCAAAAGTTTTCAGACTAGTACTCCATTATCGATTATTAGCATTAATTCATCTCTATGCTATTTAATACCATGTAAACTAAATACATTCAGAAGTTAGAACTGAATTTACCTTTGTACTATTTCACATAATTCAGCATGTATATAATGATGTTCGTTTATTGAAACAACTTTTAAAGCTCAAAAATTTGCGAAAATCTTAACTAAAATAATCCATAAGCATGTTAATCTTCTTAAAATACATTTTTGTTTTTTATATTATCTTATACTGTTATGTGCATATAAGCTTGTTAAATACTTTGCCAAATAATAATACTTTAGAGACTGCAAACTGAAGAAAACTTGTTCATATACAAACAGGTGAAAAAGTGTGTTCGTTATTTATACAAACATTATAGTTTTAATAGGATATTTACTTAAGAAAATAGAGTTTATTGTTTAAGTAAATATAACTGAATGCGTGCATGAAGATTAGGTTTTCCGTGTATGCCTCTTTACAGATATTATCGTTATTATAAACCGCTTTCATAGCACAAGAGTATTGTCAATATCGGAAACAATATAATTTCCAAACAATGCTTTTAATCTTTCCGGAAATGCGAAATACTTCACCAATCAAGGACAAGAAATTGTGAACTACAAAGTCTTCACACTATAGAGATTACAGGCATATCATAAACACTATTTATGTATAGTTATCTTCTTCTTGTCAAAAGTCCACTTAGGCCTATTCAATTACTTTATAATTTCAGTTGACAAGTCGAACTATCTTCTCTATATTACTATCGTACTAGTATTCTGTGTGTGATTCACTTACAGTTGTGGCGCAAGTTACCGTAAATCGTTTGGTCTTCTTTCTTCTGAAGATCCTCTATTCCTTTTGTCAAAGTGTACCCAGGCTGATACAATTACTTTAGAACCACGCTTTGACGGTATAAAATTATCCTTCTTATATTTTTTTTATATTGTTATTTTCACTTTAACATATTAAACGTTAGGTTTGTTTGTTTTTGAATTTCGCGCAAAGCTACACGAGGGCTATCTGCGCTAGCCGTCCCTAATTTAGCAGTGTAAGACTAGAGGGAAGGCAGCTAGTCATCACCACCCACCGCCAACTCTTGGGCTACTCTTTTACCAACGAATAGTGGGATTGACCGCCACATTATAACGCCCCCACGGCTGAAAGGGCGAGCATGTTTGGTGGGATGGGGATGCGAACCCGCGACCCTCAGATTGCGAGTCGAGCGTCCTAACCACCTGGCCATGCCGGGCCTAAACGTTAGGTCTATCACATCTACAGTTCTTAACTTCTATTCTGCTGTTATCTGTCTAATACTGTCCGTCTGCTGCTTCCCGCTCGTCTTACGCTATTTCTTTATTACATAGTGTCTGGCCACTTTCTATATTCTCGACACCAATTAGTTATTAACAAAACCTACAATCGTCTGCTTTTAACTCTTGTTATAACAAATCGTAAAAATAATAAAATATTTACTCACAAATATAAATTAATCACTAATATTTAAACCAAACAGTCTTTTATATCATGACATTGATACGCAAAACACCACATAAATTTATATATAGGTGTTTAAATAATTAAAGTTTCATAACACCTGAAAAACACCAAAAATAACTTCAGTGTGAAAATATGAATAGAATCTTTGTTCTAAAAATATATCTGAAAAAATATTCTGTTTGGATATATATTCAGATAATTGAGAGTACTGGCAAGAGCTAAACTTGATGTAATTATTCAAATTATATTTAGAAACGAATCAGGTAAACATAAACCAGCTATAAACAAAATAAATATTAATGTCAAATGGTAGTTGCACTTGATTGGTTACAAATCAGTACGACATAAGTGTTTGAGTTATTCTGGTATTACAGTTAGCGAAGTCTAAAAATATTTTCAAACTTTAACAAAAATTAATAACCGTTTACACACAAGATGGAATATTAAAAGGTTTTATTAGTACTAGTAAACACAATAGCAATAACAGAAACGGCTTACATTTAAGAGAAAAAGTCTCTTTTTTTGTTAATATTTTATACTTAATATTCACAAATATTTTACACAGGAGGCGAGAAAAACAATAGTTTGTTTAGTAGTGTTAAACACCAGATCTTTATTTTCATCAAACAAAGATGGTTAACAGGTTCTTGGAGTACAGTTATGAACTACCGAGTTATAACCTGGCGACGTAAGTGGCCTCAGTTTATATGTCTATATGAACCCAGCGCTTTGTTTCTGCTGGACCTATTTTGGATTTTTGGATTTTTTTTTATGTAAATGTGAAAACACTCCAATTAATTTCATTGTGACTTGGTGTTTGGTATTACATTTTTTTCCTCCCTTCGTGTTTCAAATAATTACCTGTATAAACTTCAATTTGATATCTTCCAAAACTAAAAAAATTCTCCTCCCTCAACAAACAGGGTTTATTAACAAACAGGTACCCCATTTTTAAGAAATTAGATAATATATTTATATAACTAGTTCTAATATCCATGTCGTTTGTTTTTCTTCTACTTACTTTCTATATTGTAATTTGAACGTAATAAATTCATAAAGATAACAAAATTCATATGATGATATTGCATTATAAAGCTATGTATTAGATTTCACTCGACAAGACGTCTTATTTATTACAATCTAGATAATACGTGAGGATAATTTTCGGCCTTGAACATTAGCCCCCCTCCCCAGTTGCACAGCGGTATGTCTGCGGACTTACAACGCTAGAAATCGGGTTTCGATCAATACCCGTGGTGGGCAGAGTACAGATAGCCCCTTGTGTGGCTTTGTACTTAACTTCAAAAACAAACAAACTTGAAAAGTACAAAAAGAAAAGAAAAAATATGAGATAAACAGAAATTTCACGTATTTAGCATCGTCTAGGAATAGCATTAAAAGTACATCATTACCTAAACATCCTTACCCTAGACCGACCTGGACTCACGACAATTCGGATCTAGTCAAATTTACTTTTTTGTAGTTTGGATTTGTTTCTGATATTTGAACAAACTACACAATGTTATTCTACACTAACCGTTCTTAGTTTTGAACTGATAGACTAGAGAGATGGCAACTAGCATTCATCGCCAATTCTTAGGCCTACTCTAATTGAATAGTGGGATTTGACCGTCACTCATATAATGTACTCAAAATGCAGATCGCATTTTTTTTTCTGTGCGACAACGGTACACGAACCATAGACAATAGATCACACTGGCTTCTTCTTTTTTTTGCAACTATATGTATACCATTTCTTATTTCCTTTCAGATTTTCCAAGGACCAGTTATCTTAGTTGAAACTTTATTAGGTGCTTAACCACACACCAAGCTAAACTAATAATTAATTACTGTAGTCACAAACAGTTATGGTATGGATTTTTTACATAATGTGAACTTGACGTCTTTCATATCAGTAAAAATATAATTAATCAATGTATTTGAAGATAAAAGAATGAAAACGGATTACAGATATAATTTGTTTATACGCTTATAAATTTTTAAACATAAAGAAATAGTTTTAAAAATCTAGGTAAATAATATTAACAAACTTTTTATTGACACACCAGACAAAAATTAAGCTTAAAATACAAGGGGTATTTAACCCAACCACAATACTAAAACTTCGTGAGTAGTTAAGATAAAAAAAAACAATAACACATTTTTTATTTCAAAATTGTATAGGCAACAAACTCTTTCATTACCCTATCCAAAGCTTTGATGACTTTTAGATAAGATCATATAACTGACCAATCGTTCATTAAATATTTCTTTAAATTCGTCAAATAAATAATTATATACAATAAAGAATTTAAATTTATTCATTTTTTTCAAGTAAAGCATAAAAATAAGCTTTTTTTGCAACCACTATCTTTTGTTGTTTTTCTAATTTTTCAACTTATAGAGATTTTATTCCAACATGAACAGGAAATAGTATTGTTTTTATTTGGTGAAACATTGTCACACTTTATAAGCCTAGATCTTTTTACAGCTGTTAAAACAGCGCATGCGCTCACTAGAATGGCTCCGAGAACACTTGACCAAGTGACCTTTTCACCAGTCGTTGTAACCTGAAAAATAAATGCTAGAACTATATCAATTGTTCTAGCTATTGAAATTGGGCCTACATTTTCCAGTTTAAGTGCAGCTGTTATTAAAAGTTGTCCTCCGATGCCACAAAAAGCCACACCAACTAAGTAGATGCCATCGTTTCCACAAACACGAAGGTTAAACCCGTCCAGAAAAGCAAGAATTACTGTATCCAAGATGATGACGACTATTGAGTAAACTATAATAATGACAGAAAAATGAGTCTTCTGCAGCTTTCTGTTTGCAACGAACCACAAACCGTCGAGAATGCAAGCGGTAAAAGCTATAATTGATCCCACAATGTGACTGGTCGAGATAGAGCTTCCAGTCAGGAATGCTGGTTTTGCAACGAGTAAGACACCTCCTAATGTCATTAGAACCAAAATGGTGTTGATAATACCACAAGCTTCCTTCAGGAATACTTTAGCAAAAATTGTGGCAAAGATAGGGGCGCTGAGAACAATTGTCGAAGCATCACCTAATGGTAAAAAACGGTAAGATAAGTATATGCAATTTCCAGATATTCCTGATAAGATTGCTCGCAGCAACAAGTAAGAACGTTCACCTTTCACTCCGAACACAGAACTCTTTGTATAGATTGCAATGGGAGTGCAAACTACCAACTGTCCTATACAACGTACTAAAAATATCTCTATTGGGCTTATCTGTTTCAGCAGCTTCACCAGGACGGCACCGCTGGCGAAAAAGAAACCAGAACTCAGAGCACAAAGTACCCCTAAACCCGGAAACCCCAAAATCCAAAATACAAACCTGTTCCTAACTTTTTTAAAATTTGCAAGCAGATATAAAAAGCTCTTCGTTTGTATTATCTTCTGTTTACTAAGTTTCTGGTCCACAGCTTGACTCAATTGGTCATGTTCCCCAACAACTAACACTTCAGTGGAATTAAACATCTGGATAAATCTGAAAGACAAAAAGAATCCAAATTAATTGAGCTCAATAAAACAAAACAAGATTTCATGAACAGAGAAGAAAATATGTAAGTTAACGATTGAAAAATTGAGTAGAATCTATCTGTAGTCTCTACCTAACTAAACGCTGGAATTTAGGCTTTGTTAACTGTTGGCATTACTCTCAGCCAGAAAGATTAGCTGACCAGTAACAGAGTTGAGTGTCATTTTATATTCCTGCCTAATATAAATATATTGTGAAACTTAAAAGATACAAAAGCACGTTCTACACGTAATGTAATATGAGATGCTATATTTTTATTTGTGGTAGTTTTAGTGCAAAGCCACATTGGGCTATCTACTGTTTTCACCGCGTAGAATCGAATCCCGGATGTTTACATTGTAAGTTCGTAAACTTACCGCTGACCCACCTGGGGACTAGAATTTTAAATTCTGTCATTATTTGCTTTATTCATTTCCGTCTAACTGATGCGCTACCTTTCTAACTAATATTTGTGATGATAGTAATATGTTTATGAATGAAAAATGTGTTTACAAGGGCTGTTGCTATAATACTACCATTATTAATGTTGTAGACAGATATAATGCCTCACCATTGACGACTAGAAATATGTTTGAAAATGCTAATTTACAATCTTGGGAAAAACATATTTAACTATCTATGCGTTTTTTATTGACGAAACTTTGTAAATTCTATATAATGTCTCTTCCTTTTCAATTAGCAAAATATTTTTAAGGATTTTCGAAACGAGTCTGCTCTTTATATGTGTTTTTGGAATTATTCATAAACACATATCTAAAACATTAGATTTATTTGAATAGAAATATTGACAAAAACGGGAATACGGAGTATTAACGCATATTTGATTTGCATTTTGTTTATTTATAATAAAGCACAAAGCTATAGAATGGAATATTATTAGCGCTACGAGTTCATTAACTTACTGTTGAACCACTGGTGGCGGTATATTTGATAAGCCGTATACAGCGATATGTGTTTTGCTGTTATTGTTCTTAGAAAAGGCTTTAAATCTTTAGCCTTTTCATTACTTATCATTAAACATATAATTAAGTAATAGATATTTACTGGTAATATGGAGTGGGTTAATTTAGGTTTGTTTCCACAATCATACCACAAGGCTTAGCCCAACCATATATACTCCTGTCTTATATATATATAAAGTATCAACTTTTCAGGCTATTGGAAAAAGGTTAAAACTTTATTTGGAATATTGTAGTAATTCTTAATTTAGAGATTATATATGCTTGTATAGTAACGTGAGTGCATTTATTCCTAGAAATTATAGGAGGTAAGAAAACATTATAATTTCTATTTTCTATTATAAAGGGATATAAGTATTAGTAATATTTTTATGAAAATCACCACACTGATCTTTAGTTCTAGAGTTCCTTTTACAGAAAATGAACTTATACTGGCAGACTTTTTATTATCCAAACTGTACTGCAAAGTCTTACCAACTAGAAAGTATCCAACAAAAAAATTACAATATCATCTATAAATAAAACACTGTGATCTAACTTAAGTGATTTCAAGTTAATGATTGGCTTCAACAGCATCTATGGTAAAATTAATACAATTAAACCTAACTAATATTAGTACACTATCACTACATTGTTCGATATAAAATGAAATTTAATCTTAATAATTGCAAATACTAAACTCTGTGTACGTACTTTTAGTATGTTCACAACCCATGGATTCACTGGTATAAAAATCACACACACATTAAATAATTGTTTTAAAACTCTTAAACAGGAGTTTAAACCTAAAAGACTAACATTGATATATATTCCTTAATCTTGAAGCATATTTTGTTGGACTGTTTAGAAATGCATATTTAATAAAGTTACTTTTTAAAAAATTAATGACATTTGTTAAGCTTAGAATATGTTGCACTTACTGTTTAGTTGAATCTCTTAGTGCAGTGTCGGTAGAGTTTCTGTCTTTGGATTACCGCCCTGGTATTAGTTGTACTCTGCAATATCAATGGACTTTTCCTTCTACTAATAAAATAGTATATAAAATAGTATAGACATGCGGAACCTTGTTATTAAAGATCGTGGAGGCACACATAATTGAAGGGGCCGACATATAAAGTTCTAAAACGTAAAATTAACTCAATCTAGGTCATTCGCGTCCAGAAATAGAATTTTACATTTTTCTACGAAGCAGGTGAAATAAAATAACTTACTTTCCAATTGGTTGGCTTTCAATTAGTAATATAACGTGTACAGGGACGAGCAAATTTAATTCAGGTTTATTCAAACTCATCTAGAAATAAGAAAACAAAATTATGTTTAAGAATTTAAAAAAAAATATCTCGTACTGTCTGGTCTTAACACAAAACATTGTTAAATTTCCTGAAATTAACATTTCTTTTTCAAAAATCAAATACTCTAACGTCAAAGTTAAAAAATATATAGTCACTAAGAGAGCGAATAGAACTTATCAACACGAAAGGAACAGGTTAAGGTTTTCCGTTGGTTTTATACTTTTTACAATACATATTTAGTAATAAGTTCTATATATTTTAAGAATAAAATCAATGATATTAAACCAGCACAACAACATTATATGTAGTCTATCAAAAACTGTACTGAATTAGTGGCTTACGAATTCGTAACCTAAATATAAATCACTGCACATCACCCAAATATACTAAAACTAAAATTAGAAAAATATTAATTAGAGTACGTATAAAAATGGGAACGGTAATTGAATTTATACCTGAGTTTGAGTTTCAAATATTCTGAAATACTCTGCGTAGTAATTCAAAAATTAAACTTGTTTGTGTAATATGGCTGTAGTATATATATAACATATTTATAATACAAAACAAGACTGAAACAAAAACGCTATACAAGAAAACAAAGTCAAAGACACTAGAGCACAGACTATAATATGGGATATAAGATGTCTCATAGTTTTTGAAGGTGACTGCGAAAGTAGGACCCACATAGGTAGTGGGAATACACCCTCTAACAGTCTTAACCTCCGTTCGCTAAGCCTCATATGTATAGAAAAAAATAATAAGAAAGTAAAACAAGAAAACATAAATAATATAAGGGAGCAAGATGTTGGTGCTCTTGGTTTCTTTTTGTTTTTTCTGCTGTGTTACTAATATTACCATGTCAACGTGAGCTTTTACTACCATGATGGAGGTTGGAACACCAGCTTCAGGAACTAATGTTGTCTTATTCGCCACCCCAACAGCAGGATTTTTTTTCTTTCTCTTTTTCTTATTTATTCTTCACTTATTTTATTCTGAGAGAAGTCACAGATGTAGGCAGGCAGTGAAGGGTGATATAAATGTGGAACATTGTGACCTTAAATACCCACATCCTGCTTCCTTATCTTTTTTTCCCCTTATTTTTACTCTCCTGTTATTCTTTTTCTTTACATGTGAGGCTTCGCGAACGGAGGTTAAGACTACTAGAGGATGTATCCCCGCTGCTATGTGGGTCCCACTTCCAAAGTCACCACCAAAAACCAGAACACATCTTATACCCACATTATAGCTTGTAACCTGGTGACTTTGACTTTGTTTTATTGTGCAGAGGTTTGTTTTCAGGATTGTTTTATGTTATAAATGTTTTATTTCATCTTAGGTTTGGTCTTACTGTTTGTAACGCAGTTCTTCCTTTTTGATGTTAATATTTAACTAACTGCTTAGATAATGTTTACATATTGTATAGATATATATATATATGTTTTGGTTTTCACATCTTTTTTAGTAACATATAAAAGAAAGAGACAGGAACTTAAGTGAAGAAGTAGAAAAATGATGCGTGAGATTTATATAAGAATTATGAATCTCGGTCAGTTTGATCGAACGCAAGATAGAAAATATACATACTGAAGTTATAGGAGGATTATAATAGAAAAAATCAAAGAAGTGCGAAAGCACATCAGTAAAATGTAGAAGGATTGCAACAAGATCAACGAAGTACAAAATAATACCAATGTAAAGATGCAACATTTGAAAGAAGTATTTACAATTTTGAAAATCCAAGGATCAAACCAGTCACATCTCTCTTTGCATTCACTCAAGAATTTCGACCAGAAATACCATTACGTATAACATATGCACTAGGAGTTTGGTCTACATCTATTATCGCTACTATTGTGTTACCTGTGACTGCAGGACATTCCTGCACTATTCCGGATATACCATTACTTCATCATGTCAAATAACTTTGCACACTGAGAAACAAATATACTGTAATGGAGAAGTCGAATGGGAAGCTTATCAGGGTCGAAATAATGTCCAAGGTGAATAGATGGAAAAGATAATAGCATGTTATTCATTTTGCTGCTCGTTTAAGAGTAGCAAATTCCATAATATTAAGAAACTTTCCAATAGAGAGCCCTAGCAACTATCAGGCAATGGTGGCCGCCTTTTCAAATACATTTAAAGTAGTAACTCGAAAGGAAGTTTATAAAGCAAAGTATAGAGAAAGGACGAGGCCTCAGTAGAACTTCTGGAAAATGTGGAAGATGGAAATACATACCCAATTATCTTAACCAGATGTTCCACATGAAATGGTAGATTTGTTTTTTCGACCAATTCATAGATGGCATAGTGGATGATGATATGTGAACTAGGACAAAGCAAAATGAATGTACATTTTTAAAGGAAGCCTTTCAGTTGGCGATAGAACTTGAATCAAATAACGTCGCAGGTAAACAACTAATATTGCCATCCAGAAATTGTCACATCAAGTAGCATGGAAGCATCAACTCAATTAAGATACGAAGAGCATTACTGAAAGAAACCAGTCCACAAGTCAGTGAATTAATTTATGGAAAGACTTTCAACATGGTGAGTGACACTGGTTATTTGGTTATCATTATTGGACCTGAGCCATGAAATGTGGAAAGTTACTTCCAGAGATGAAACAAGATGGATATATTTCAACAGCAAATGTTAATAAAATTCCAGTAAGAGGAAATTTAAAAAATCATCCTCATGATGAGAAACTTCTATACTGAACATGATTTATGGGTAACTGACGTAGAGGAAGAGTTCACACTGGGATTAGACTACATGTGAAGACACAGATGTGAGATTAGACTTGCTTCAAACAGTGTCACAGGTTGTGAACAGAAATTCCCTAGGCATTACGCAACAGTTGCAACACCAGAGGTTGAATTTCCAATAAAAGCAAGGATGGAACCACATGATAATGATAACAACCAACCTGAAGTGCAACAGCAGAATACTGAAAGATATTAACCTAATATCAGTTGGTAGTTCAAGCCAAGTTCATTATCTTGGCCAACGGATTAGCTTCGAGAAAGACCGCCTGAAGTACGACCACCTGTCGAGATCACTTCCAATGTATCACCCTCGACCATCTGCCTGAAGAGAATTCCCCCTAATAACAAGATGACAAATGATAATAAAGAACAATAGATTCTCCTATCTTTATATAAAAAGCTACGGAAAAGTAAACCTCCAAAAAAAGATTTCGTGAATAGGTAAGTTAGGGACAGTAAATGAGTAAAGAAATATTTTATGTTACACATGTAATTAATGACTTGATTATTGTGATGTCTGTATTAATTTAATTATTTTAATGTTATATTAATAAACATTACTGTTAATTGTCAAGAGATACTCGAAAGTTTAAGTTTAACGTAACATTTTTTTGTTATTATTATTTTCTAATAGGATTGTTCAAGGAACTTGACAGTCTTAAGAATGGGTAGTATTACAGTTTATCTTGTTGTTGTTTTTAATTTAGATATTTTCATTATTAGTGTTTTCCCAGAAGTAATGTTGATTTCACGTGATGAGGAAGTGGGTTTACTGTCTGGAATTTTCTTAATGTTAATGTATGTTGGGCGAGAGTAGGAAGTTATTGTTGGTTATTGAAACAAACAGTTCAGAACTATTGCAAATTTTGAGTTTATATTTTTAACGGATCAATAGAGATACAAAATAGAAGTGAGTAAGTGACTGATAGTTTAGTGTTAATTGTGAAGTTAAGCCTATCGTTAATTGCCTTGAAAATTGTTATTTTGGTATAACTTGTATTAAAAAAAAACGCATTCTGTATCATTAAGTGAATTCAACTTCACATATTCCTTTTTACTGTAATCTGAATAGAAATCCGCCCAACAATAAAAGCTGTTACAAAAGTACGCTCTAAAAGTAATCTTCACTGGAATATTCAAACTTATTACCTTAGTTCCGTTGGATTTTTAAAACCATTTATTGAAATTCTTTACGCACCAATTATTTTATAGGTCCATGAATGTTGATTGCAGAATTCTTAATAACTTACGACCTCTGAAAATTACTGCTGGGACCCTATATGTATTGTAAGAATAACACACGCATTTTCATTAGTTTTAGTTTCTTATGTTAATTCTCTTCCCTGAATGTTGTATTAGGGAAAACAAAAATGAGTTAATAAGATGCAATATACGGATTCCAGCGTGGTGAACAGTATGTAAAATAAGTTAGTAAATTGACAGTTACGTAGCTCGTGCCTTTAGGCCCGGCATGGCCAGGTGGTTAAGGTTAAGGTGGTTAAGAGGTGATGGTGGGTAGAGAAGATTAGCTGCCTTCCCTCTAGTCTTCCACTACTAAATTAGGGACGGCCAGCGCAAATAGCCCTCGTATAGCTTTGCGCGACATTCAAAACAAACTCGTGCCTCTGTTGTGCGCTTGTGTACTGGCACGTTAAATTTAGACTTTTAATTTAAGTTAAAAAAAATAAAATACATATCGGTGTGTGAAGAAATTGGGACAATGCAATAATATGGGCGTTTGTGTCAATAACCTCTTACCAGAAGAAAATTGAGTTTTTCACAACTTTATTTTTAACTGGTAACAGTATAAAGGTTGGTGAAAATTAGACTTTTTTTTGGGGGGGTTGATAACTGACCAGACATTGAGAAAAATAATATTGTTGTCAATGTTAGTGTTTTCATTTTCGTCTCCCATTGGGACAGCAATAAATCTACAGACTTAAAATACTAAAATCCGGGACTAGATTCTCCGTGATGAACACAGCACATAGTGCAATGTGGCTTTGTTCGAAAACAAACAAACTGTTGTTGTTGTTTTTCTTTTAATGTTTTGGTTTTGAACCGAAATTATCAGGAATATAGAACACTTAAATATAAAGGCGACGTTTGCACGCAAGTAAAACTCTACAAACAATAAAAGTCTCCAGCTTGTCAGGTGTTTATCTCTATATATAAGCGCGAATGTCTTTCCTCTCTCCGGGATTTATGTCATTTTCGACCTGGGAGGGCCAGGTTCAAGTAGACCTCTTCCTCCCTTCTGTACGGTTGTTGTTGATTTTTTTTCTGTGGCTCAGGTTTTTTTTTATGGTTGGCTGGTTTGGATGGTTCTCTCTGTTTGTTTGTTTGTTTTGAATTTCGCGCAAAGCTACGCGAGGGCTATCTGCGCTAGCCGTCCCTAATTTAGCAGTGTGAGACTAGAGGGAAAGCAGCTAGTCATCACCACCCACCGCCAATTCTTGGGCTACTTTTTTACCAACGAATAGTGGGATTGACCGTCACATTATAACGCCCCCACGGCTGAAAGGGCGAGCATGTTTGGTGTGACGGGGATTCGAACCCGCGACCCTCAGATTGCGAGTCGATACTACACAATAGACTATTTTTGCTCTGCCCACCGGAGGGTGAAACGTATGATATAATTAGTCAGTAATTCGTCCCCAGTTACGTAATAATAATTCCAATTAATAATCACACTTAAGTGATTGTATAGGTTACTACCTATTCATGACAACATTCATATTAGATCGCCACAACCTTATCGTAAGTAAAAGTTTGGAGACGACTTGAATGGGTAATAAAGAAAACTTTATTATAAATGTACAACGTTTCGACAAGATTATGTACTTAATTAGACCTTTTACTTCATGTTTATTTATCTAATAAAATTATATTATTTCATGAGTGGGTTGATAATTTTGATAGGTTGTTTATATACTTGTCATGTATTCTTATTTACTTATTTAGTTATTGATATATATTTCACGTGTACGTCTATTGCGTTTTCCAGGAATGTCTGCAACCCGATTCCTTGTTTCGCTATGTAATTTTTTTTTTCTCTTATGGAGTTCATATTTCATGGAACGACGGAGGGAGTGATTTCTTACAGAACATCCTTACAGCACGATATCCTCTAAAACGACAAACGTTTACTACCGACACGTAGTACATCGGAAATCGTTTTCAGCAGACGTATGTGTTTGTTTTCTATTTTCTTTTTTTAACTGCTTGTTCTCCTTAATTCCTTGCCGTTAAATTGTTGTTCATACAACAAGTAACAGACTGTAATTACTTTTGGAGGACGTTTGAGTTTATACAAGATTTTTTTTTTTCTGTACGATAATACAGACAAATGAAAAACTTAAATCAACATACTTTGTAGGCATAATAGCACTCAGTAAGATATAAAGTATATGGCCAGAATAGAGGAGATTTTGTAGTGTATTCACGTTAAATTTTCATGAATGGCCTCAGTAGTAACTGTAAATGTAGTTTACAATTTATGTTTCCTATAAACAGCATAAGTTAACTTATAGATTCTTAAATTTTCAATAAAATGTATTGTTACTCGAAATAAAATTTTAATATTTATCTAAGGATAAGGTTTGTTTGTTTGTTTTTTAATGAATTTCGCGCAAAGCTACAACGAGGGCTATCTGCGCTAGCCATCCCTAATTAAGCAGTGTAAGA
>NW_013668308.1:18378-21706 GCF_000517525.1 Limulus polyphemus
AACTATCCTTCCTCTAACAAAAGCTGACAATTCGAGAGAACCTTGAGTTCTAGGCATGTTGTAGCACAAGATAATTAGTGTGCGGACCATTTTCATTTATATAGTTCTCTGTAAACACAAATTAGTTAGCATAAATCAGTTAAATGACGAAAAATTAGGTGTCTATTTACTTGTGACCACTCAGTGTATATACATTTTTATTTACTTTTAGCAATATATCTTCGCTTTAACAGTAATATTTTGATGTTCTTACATCATATAACTCCTCTATACATGTACAACAAATCGCGTGTTTGTGCTGCAGGTAGTATTTTGACCTTTTAGATGAATTTGATGTAAGCTGTAATCTTGTAGAATAAGTTGTCAAACTTTACGAATGTGTATGGAACAAGATCTTTGAATTTTAAAACATAGATTTAAAGTGAAAACTGAGACAAAAACAAACTTACATTTAGATGTTCTCGTTAACTGTCAATTTTATTAGAATACTAGAAATACAATAGTATATCCAAATATTTAAAATCCTATGCACAACGTATTGAAATAAAATAGTCAAAATATATTAGTGTATAAATGTCTTCAGTCAAATATCTGAGTAAGAAATACTGTAGTGAATAGAATACGGTGTAATTTAGTTCAATTTTACACATTTAATTAGCATTAACAAGGATACCGCAGCATATCTGGTACATTTTAACTGAAAAGGAGCACAAGTGTGTGGTCTTTAAAAGATCAAATATATCTAAACAGAAAGTTTTAAAAAGCTGAACTCTCGTAATCAATATAAAAAGAACTATATATATACATACATACATACATAAACCAATATATATTTCAAATAACCAGTGCTTAAACGTTATAAGCATACGTGTGACATCTCGTTACATAGTTTCAAGTACAAAATTGGTGTGTATATTGCGAGCAGTAAATGATAACTTAAAACAACAAATTCAGATATTTTATCATTTAAAACATTAAAAGGAGTTACTGTCTCTTTTGGTAGTAATTCAAATTCCCTTTCGCCACTCAACTGAGTTGTTCAATCCCTCTTTTCTCAGTATGTCTCCTCAACATTAACTTCTCAATCGCCAAAAATGGGGATTCGAAGAAAAGAGTAAACACGAATGCCGCTGGATAAACAACCATCAAAGTGCCGAAATATATATATGCCTATACATGAAAAACAAGTTTATTTTTAGTAAAATACACTAATTAAAGAATGTTTGTTTTATCCCTACATGTCTATTGGTGATTATTTATCTAGAATAATGAACAAACACGACTATATAATTTAACAGCTCACCTACTGAAACCATAAGAGCTGAATTACTAAATATGTTTTTCTTATAACGAACCATCTTGTTGTTTTAAACAAACGCTGTAACTCAAATGAAATAACTAAAGTACTCCTAGAATAAAACCATAAAGCGAAATTTGCCGTGTTATACTAATTGTGTGTAATACTGAAAACTTCTATCCGGAGTCTCTTTAACAGATCGAAGACAAACATAGAATGGTTCTTGTAAAACAACTGTCCCTAATGAAATATAAGTGACAAGCTATTGTTGTCAACAGGCGAACAGTGTATGTAATAAAACGTTGTTGAATAATTATATTTAGCTATTATGAACGTGGTAAATACAAATGTGTTTAATACCGTTGTTACTTCGTTAAAACTATCAAAAAGTTGAAGTTTTACTTTTAACTATCGAATGATTCGCCGTTTTCAGTGCATTTAGACTTACAACACTACACCATTTAATAATAATTACATGCAGTTATTTATCACTTCAAGTGTAAAGCTGTGTCAAAAATGTAGCATCGTCCATGCTACAGGCAATAGCTCTGCCCATTAGGTTTAACTTATACACTTGTATATTTATTGACTTGTGCTATATCAGTTACATCTAAACAAACAATACTGTTTAAAGTTGTAATTGCATTGTTTAAAGTGACAACTAAATGTTAGACTCTCCTAGTAGAAATACAACTATGCATCAAAACCTCCCAGTAGTTAACAGACAAAAAATGATAATAATAATAAATAAAGATATTATTCTTACCATGACGTAATGGTCATCTGGCAGATGAACACGGTATCGACTATAGTAGACTTGTTGGACCAAAGGATGAAGCAAGTACGTAGCGAATGTCACCCTATCCAACACCATTAGAAACTTCCAAGAAAGAAATGTATTAAGAAACCCTAAAAGTAGTAAAAAAAAAACCAAGTTGTCAGATAGTCCTAAGTCACATCATAAATGACGTCATTGAAGAGGAAATTGTTTAGTTTCATGCTATAATGAACGCAAATGGTTAGAAAACTGACCGCGTGTTTTCAAACCTGCCCTTTACTCTATTATATTATATTAGATTTAGGCCTACTGTATTACCAGATTAAATTTTCTGTGTTATATGACCTGTATATATTTAGGCCTACTACATTACCAGTGTAATGTACTTCATTATATGTATTTTAAATATATTGCGAAGTTTTAAAAGTTTTAAAACCCTCTAAAATTATTAGTTGTCCACATGTCCTACTTCCTCATTTTGTAAGTGTCTAATTATCTGGTTACCCTTAGTTGTACCTCTGTAAATTATTTTTCTCTTTTTATAATAAATGTCACTTATCTGACCGACACCTGCAATCCGGTACTATTTAAAATAATCCTTACCTCTTGTGTGACAGCTATAGGTTTGAAATAAGAAGTTTCTGCATACATATATACATATACCAGTTCAACTAACCGTTTGATATCATCGATATATTATTTCTCAGAATAGACAACAACGATAAAACCCAAGTTTGAGTGATGACTCAAAACCAGATTTAGAACATCCTTCTAAAACCAGGACTTGGGAAATAGACACATGTAAACACTCACCAGCAGTGTAATTGAGTAATTAAATTGTCATGCTAAAAACTGTCGTTTGCAATACGAACTATAAATATTTACGAAACAAATAACATTGAAAACATCACTTAACATTATGAAAGAAAAAAACTGTAAAACGTCCTTTGAAAATTTTCACAGTTTAAGGCTACTTCATGGTGTAACTTCAAGTTTATATTTGAGGGCGTGTCTAGCTTATCGTGTTAGTTACGTATGGCGAAACTCCCGCCAATTCCCTAAGATTGTAGAATATTCGTGAACACAAGAATCAACAATATATCAACTTCCGTAACCGATATTATCAGAAGTTTCTAGAAAATGTGTCTCGCCTATGAAAACAGATAACAGAGAGAGCTAATATACAAGCCTACTAGGAAACTGTTATAACCGTGTATGCTATAAACTGTGATTTTGCTAACCCTTATTAACTG
>NW_013668308.1:22145-30596 GCF_000517525.1 Limulus polyphemus
CTCATCAGACATCAGTGGTTTTATAGAAATATTATCTTACTTCAACGGTTCAACAATTCAGTGCCTGACAAAGCTAGCTAGTTGCTCGACAATAGTACGTACATCAACTTTAAGTTTACTCGCTGGATATCAAGGAGACTCTTAGCTAGGAAGACGATTTTAGGCTATTTGTAAGTTAGTGAAATTTCTGTTTATGAAACTTGGTTTGTAATGAATAATCATAATAGTTGCCATTGTAAATTATAGTGTTGTATATATATATATATATTAAAACATATTTGTGTCAAAAACAAAATCAGTGTGAATCAATCTTATTGGAAAATAGCGTGAATTAAATAAAACATCGGCATATTTCTAAACACTAAATCCAGGGTGCAGTTCATCTATTAAAAGTTAAATTACTTAACGCGGCTTTGGATTATTTCAAATTCTCAATATGTAACAATAGTGTTTACATTTGATGATGAGGAACCCACTTTTTAGAAAATAAAAGTTTGGTGACGGCTTGAATGGGTAATGAAGAAAACTATTATAAATGTACAACGCTTCGACAAGGCTATGTCATCATGACATAATCCTGTTGATACGTTGTGCATTTATAATAAAGTTTTATTCATTATCCATTTAAGCCGTCACCAAACTTTTAGTTCATGGTGTGTACCATTTGATAGATAATCTGCATAGACAATTGGAGAGACTAGTAAGCTCTTGAAACAACATTTAAAACAACACAGATGTGCACTTTGGCGAAAATAAATAATTTACCAGTTATAGCAGAGCATACTGTTGCCACTGGCCACTTGATTCACTGGGATAACTTTAAATTCATTAATGAAGCTGATCAAGGAGTAATTATAGAGACATATTTAAATACAATATTGTTGTTTGTGCAGCTAGAATTTTATTGAAAATATTGTTTTAGTGGTTTAATTCTACTTTTCAGGCAGTGTTTCATTTCTGATTAGTTCCAAATATTTAATGTCTTTTATATGTATTTTTATTAATCAGTTATACTAAAGTAGCGGGAACTATGCAAGTTCGCATAATTATGGTCATTTTCCGTTTTAGGGGTAATATTTCGGCTCCGGATCTGGATTTTAAAGACTACCCTAAGGTTAAACAGAGAAATATTTACTTGAGATTTAATGTTTCCGCTGTATTTTAGCAGGAGTTATGAAAATACTTAGTACTTAACTGTTACAACAACAACAAAAAACTCTACTTTTCATTACGTATCTTATCAAATATAAGTGTAACATTTGTAAGTTGCATGCATAATCCCCAATAGTACAAAATTTACAAGACTTTAGCGATACTATCATAAGAAGTTACCTAAAGTCCTAAAATCGTTTCGTAAAGCTGTCTCAATTAAATAAGTATGCCCCAAAACAAATGAAACATCCGTAAGACATGGCTTTAGTAATATAGGTAAAGACTAGTGAGAAGTTACTTAATGGCTCTAAAGTCATTTTGTCAGGCTGTCACGCTAAATCAATATGCCCCCAAAATATGTTGAACACCAATTTCGTTTCTATCATGAAAATGTAGCTGAAGCATGATACTTATTACTTTCTAACGGACCAAATATTCCTACTTAATGAGATATTCTATAGATATTAGACAATGTTATTATAGTATTTCACTGTTAACATGACCTAATTATTATTGTTCAAATAAAACATTAACATTGATCCTCAGAAAATATTAAGTAGAATATACAGAACAGAATCATTTGTAATTCACCTCAAGTCAACTAATTTTAATTCTGAATGGTTTCATTGTTGCTTTTGTACACCGAAAATGATAAGAGATTATAAAAACTAGTCACAGTACGTGTGACTAGAGTAACAATAGCTATATAAAACTTTTTTTAATTCAGCAGTTTTCATGTTTAATATTTTAACGAGAATGGCATGCTTCAGTACATACTGTTATGACAGTGGAAGTCACGTGACGTTGGTAACACGCAATGAGTGTCTAGAAGATTCTCGAAGAGACTATGCGGGCGCTATTATCGTATATGAGTGCTCTAGACAAAGGAGAGAGTAGAGAGTGGGGAACCAAGGACAGCAGTTACGGTCGGTGGGAAGCGAGGATAGCGGATACAGAGATCGGAACTATAGTTGCTGACAGCGGAAATAGAGACGGACAATTAAGTCAAGCGAGGTAGTAAAGAAAATTAACAAACGAACATAAAGAGACGTAACAAATTGGTGTCAGAAGTGGGATTGAAAAGAAAAAAAATAGAACGAGAAGTGGCAAATCAAACTACAGCTTAGCAGATTTGATGGCAGCAATACTAAGAACAGTAAAAGAAACAAGAAGAAAAAGTACAGCAGTGGCAAGAAACCCTACAACAGTGGTAACTCTAACAGCAAAATAAACAAGAGAGAGTACAGCAGTGGATGGAGGAGAAAGAAAATAAACAAGAACAGAGATTACAGCAGTTGTTGGAGGAAAAAGAAAGAAACAAGAAGAAAGAGAAAATAAACAAGAACAGAGATTACAGCAGTTGTTGGAGGAAAAAGAAAGAAACAAGAAGAAAGAGAAAATAAACAAGTAGAGAGATTACAACAGTTGTTGGAGGTAAAAGAAAAGAAACAAGAAGAACCAGAAAATAAACAAGAACAGAGATCACAACAATTGTTGGAGGAAAAAGAAAAGAAGCAAGAAGAGAGATTACAAAAGTTGTTGGAGGAAAAAGAAAAGAAACAAGAAGAGAAATTACAGCAGTGGCAAGGAAATCTGCAACAGTGGCAACTCAAACAACAAAATAAACAAGAGAGATTACAGCAGTGGATGGAGGAGAAATAAAATAAACAAGAAGAAAGTCTCCAACAATTGAGAGAAAGCCAGAGTACACAAATGGAAAACATTAGTAAATTTCAAAGCGAATTAAATACATTAAAAGATGATTTATTGTCTTTCACACAAGGAGGATATATTGGCCATGGACCTAATCAGCCCCAGACAAAGGCAAGCCCCTTCCAGACCCCGCAGCTAAACCACTAATGCAGACATTTTCAGTCCTGTTAGAAGTCGCATCCCATATACGAATGTCAGCAATATGGGTGATCTTGTACAAAGGAAGCCACAGGAATTCGATGGGAAGGCACTGTGGGAAGCATATAGAGCACAATTTGATCTCCTGGCAGAGATGAATGGATGGACAGAGGAGCAGAAGGCAGTATATTTAGCAATGAGCTTGAAATCTCTCAATAACTCACTCACTTCACTAACTAGCTAACTAAATCTGACTGACAAACTCAATAATCATTTACTCTAGCCTAATTCGAGTTTTGTAATGCTCAACTTGTTATAAGATTGTGGAGGAAATTTCAGATATTATACCACGCTCTCACCATCAAACCTACCTTTGGACAAACAACGATGCAAACTTCTAATTTCAAATATAGCTTACAACAGTATGTTAAACCGTAAAATAAATCTGTCTTATCTTGTATCAGTATAACTCTTTTACGGTCGTACCTTTATTGATGTTATTATGTTTTACTGTGTTTATTTAAAAAATGAACATGGACGGTATTTATTTCTTGTGTTTTAACGAAATCTTAAAATAAAATAGCTAAATTAAAATGAACATGGACGGTATTTATTTCTTGTGTTTTAACGAAATCTTAAAATAAAATAGCTAAATTAAAATGAACATGGACGGTATTTATTTCTTGTGTTTTAACGAAATCTTAAAATAAAATAGCTAAATTAAAATGAACATGGACGATATTTATTTCATGTGTTTTAACGAAATCTTAAAATAGAATAGCTAAATTAAAATGAACATGGACGGTATTTATTTCATGTGTTTTAACGAAATCTTAAAATAAAATAGCTAAATTATTTGTACGCGTGTCCTAACACTATTTTATTAAAGGCCCATTCTCTTACCTCCATATCCATAAATACAGGTCATTGTCAGCCATGCTATGGCTAGAGCCCATACAGTTCTATGAGTTGCAGCGTACAAAATCACAGAGGTTTGATCAGTTTCAACGCCTCTGTTCCAATTATATGTTCCGTACAACACCAGCAATAGTCCTGTTGCCGATAGCATCCAACCTATTGCCTGCTGAAGCTTAGACAAGACGGGAAAATGAACGAGAAAACTATCAGATATGCGAACCAATATTATTCACCCTTCCATGAAGACTTTCCATACAATTAAGTAATAGTGGATGTATTTACATCTTTATCTAAAAATATTTCTCATATAATTCATAAAATTAATCATTGTCTGAGAACAAATTTAAAAATGATTCTATCCACATTCTTTACGAAATTATTTCTTAATCAATTTCATATTTTACAATAGTTATACAGCTGAGTCTTACGTTTCAAAGACGAATTTGTCAATGTCTTTCATTTTAAAAGTTACGGCTTAAATGTTGCAATATGACTAATCATTAGAACAGCTAACACTTGTTATACAAATTACGTAAACTGATGAATAATGGTACTTTCCAAAGTCAGTCTAACTCAGACGAGTGGGCCGAAAAAAAACACTTTGCATATGTTATTCAAATCCAGAAAAGTACCATGGATGACAACAAAGAGATAATCTACTTGAAATTTTAAATTTCAGAAAACTATAATACAACACTATATATAGTTACAAAGAGATTGGTAACTTGAAATATCCAGAAAAAGTAATATAGCACCATGGACAAGTGGAAAAAAAGTTAAACTCAATTTACCAACAACAGCAACAAAACGATAATTTGTAATGACTTAAATATTAGGTCTTGTTTAAATCATGTGTTTATCGACAAGAAGCAAGCTAAAATATCGAAATATAAACACTATAAAACAATAAAAATATTTTCTGGACATCAGATGTCTAGGAGAACATTTATATACAGCCCAAAATTTCGCACAATTTTAAAATCAGCTCCTTTTCTCGTCAATATTTGAAAACGTTTGAACTTAGGATTTGATTTTATTAACATAAAAAGACAAATAACACAGGCCTGCGATGGTTTTATCGTCTTGAAATTGTTACATGTTCTACAGGAATTTCTGTACGTTGAATCCGAAAATGATATCCATTTTTCTCTATCACGTACAGATATTTCAAAAATGTCTTAATGCAATACATAAAAGAAAGACCACAACACGCAGTTCTGAGACTAAAAGACGTAGGTTTCACAAAAAAATCTGGACGAATGAGGGTGCATATTCGTTTGACATCAATGTTCTTCTCTTTCCTTCAGTTTGTTTGTATTTTTGTTAACAAACGTAATAATAGAATATGTTCATTATGGTAAACGAAATAATAATTTGGTCTAAGTAAAAGTATTTTTTATCTTCCAGATTTATAAAAAATCCTTAAAACCAAAACAACTTTTATGAAGTTTAAATTCTCAGGCCTGTGGGATTATAAGCATTTAATAGATTCACATAACTGAACGATATTTTGAATTTATGAAAGAAACTTTCTGAATACGTAGTATCTTGCTTTGCTTCCAAAATTTTATAAAATATTATATTTTAATTAACACCACCTTTTAGTGATTATAAAATTAAGTCATTCCTTAGAGGTTATTACTAAAGTGTAAAGATAAAAACATATGGTTAAACAGTAATCTTTGGGGCTCTTTTGAAGTTGAACTCACAAATTAATGTATCTTCTAAATACCAACATTGTGAAATCAAAGCTTCATAGGCATCGTGGTGTCATTTGATCCACGTTGTTTAGGATGTTTTTAGACGTAACCATGGTGTGTATTTTAGCATCTAAATGGTAATTGTTGGTTTAACAATACTCCAGAATGCACATAGCATGAGGTAATTTTAAATCATCACTTGAAATAACGAGTACCTATGATTTATTAACACTATAGCTTTTAAAATTTCAACACAAAAGTAGAGCGACAAATAAATAAAAATCCTCTTGTTCAATATAAGGTATTTCTGCATATTTAACCTAGTTGATTGGTAGTTTTAGTGACATTTTGGTGTTAGACGTATATCATGAAACCATTTTTAAAAGTTTCGTTATTTCGTTTAATTCTTTTGAAAACGTTCTGCAGTTGGAAAAGTTAATACATTTCTTATTTAATCACTAAATTTGCATCCATTTTGTTAATTATACATGTAATGTCTTTTTTCAATTGCCAACACGAAGAAAGTAAATTAAGCATCTCAGATCAGGTAAATAACAGTACAAATACAAACTTATTCTAACACAAGATTATTAAACTTACGGCTGACAGTCTAAGTTTTTGTTTCTTAGCGATAATGTACCCCATTGTGACACCCACACAATAGGCCCCCAGGTGGGCGTAAGGCCGGAAGTAGACCCTCGTGCAGAATTCCCAGGCGTCACTTTGAAATAAGATATGGATTAAAAGTTATGTAAGGAAGAGAATTTGTTGCTTTTCTGTTTTTAAAATGGGCAATGCTCAACGTGTTTCTGAGAAAAAAATTAAAAAAACTGAAAAATGGCACCTTTAGTAGAACACGAAATGGACACTGGATACCATTAAACATTCGTGCTACTAGACAAATACTGTACGCTTTTAGTCGATACCGTATTTTTATGTAGCATTTTTTCAAAAATTTTACTTCCTCTCTTACACACACACACACAAACAAAAACAGGAAATCATATTATGAACAAATGTATTTTAACTTAAATAAATTTATAAATACACATACATCTATATACTGCAACGTTATGAAAAATAAATTCGTTTAGCTCAGCTTATTAAATGCTAACTCAAAAACAAAGAAATGGATATGTTTACTTACTTGCCATTAAGAAACCCATACAGTCTCGTAGCGGGATAGTTGTAAAGGTAAGTTATCACACCAGTTATTACCATGGAAACGAGAGCAAGCATTGCAGTAACAATAAAACCTCTAACGACGGACCTCGTGAGAGTAAATGTCAAATACATTCCAATTATCGAATGATGCAATAATAAGATCATATATAAGGAAATAATTGGAATAACATATACTTAGAGAATAAACCCGAGGAAAGTAAAACAGCAATTACATTAAGAACATGACGAAAACAATACAAATTATAATTTTACTAACACTGCTAGTTTAAAAACAAAAGGATCATATAATTAATTTATACATATTGAACACTAGCCTTACAAACCATCCAGTAGTAATATATATATTTTTGGAATTTCATATAATCATTTACTTACTGCATATATACTAAAATATCTTGGGTTTTGAATTGCATGTGACGATACAGTCAAATTTAATTATTCTTTATTTGTCAGCGAACTAGCTGATAATTTCTTTCATTTTTTCTTTTTTTAACAAAACGTGTAATTTTAGTGTTTTCGTGACGAAAGGAAAAATTCACCAATAAATATCGTTATATTTACTTTAACAATAACAGACTAATATACGTCTGACTTACTAGGTGTTAAAAGCACAATATTTCCTTGAACAAATATAGAAGAAATCACAATGCCTAAAACTGTGATTTTTTTTAGGACTAATATGTTGACCTTAACAATGGTAGAAAATCCAAATACTTTTAATAACAGTGGAACTAAAATGCGTTACTTAATAACGAGAAAAAGACATTTCAAAGAGTAATGTAAATATAATTTTGCTATTCTTGCATATTTGCATCTCAGTTTTAATTTTTATTTCTTGCCACGTACTTTCGTATCTTTGGCTGGCGTCTTGCACGGGCAGTTTGTAAGAAGCGTTTAATTCGAAAAACGAACTTGGTCTCCCGAGAAGAAAACAAAACGTGGAACACTGCTTTAAAACCGGTGTCTAGGCAACAATCTTAACAATGACTTATTATATTAGAAATGATTTTAAACACTGTGGATTATAAATGGAAGACGACAACAACAAAGGAAAGATATGTGTAGCTATGTGCTTAACTTCAAGCAACAAAAGATATGAAAAACATAACGTTCAGCGCATTTTATAATAGATAAAACGATATATTGACTCTTATGTTGCTTGTGTATCTCAGGATGCAATGTGTTTGCTGCACCTGAACAAAACTACAAGTTAAAATGTTAAACAAATAGTAATAAACAAGATAAACGAACACTGCTGCTCAATGAAGGCTCCGTTAAGAGGGCCGAAAGCTCGCAAATTAAAGGAAAGTATATTAACGTAGAATACAGTACATGTATAGTTCTAAATACATACTTATTATAATAATAATATAAATATCAATATACTTACTTTAACAAAGGTAGAAGAATCAACAACGACAGAATATGGAACTGAAAGTCATTTGAAAGATACCAACTGTAGTTTAAGCACTGTAAGAATATAATGGTTATTTCATTATTTAATGATTTGAAAGTCATTACACTAACAACTATATTTATATATACCGTATTTTCGGGGTATAAGACGCACTTTTTACCCCAAATTTGATGTCAAAATCTAGCTTGCGCCCTACACACCGAAGGTATGAATAATATATATGTATAT
>NW_013668308.1:30612-44330 GCF_000517525.1 Limulus polyphemus
TTGTTCAATAAAAATCTTGCATATGCGACTGTAGCTTTTTTTCCCCAAAACTTTATCTTCAAAATAAGGGTGCATCTTATACTCCAAAAAATACGGTATATATAAATATATATATATCTTATAAGATCAATAGTACCTTTCAGTTTCAATAGGCAGTAATCCTTTTGTGTACTTTTATACAAGTTATAAAAGCAGGTGCTTCAAACCATCAAATTTTAGAAATGACATATATGTTATGATTTGGTGAGGGTGCTTAGTACATTCCACCGTACTAAAACTAAAAATAAACTAACATAAACCCAAAATTGACGGTGTTTTATTTCCATATACGTTTCATAGTTTATCGATTGGATATTGCACAGTTCATGAATGCTAATAAATTTAACACCAGATGTGCAAGTAACATTTAAAGTACATCTTCACAATTATCAGATGGGCTACGTTATGTCTATTTCACTACCGAAATGAATTTTCAAACCTCTGTTGAAAAATGTGAGACAGAAAATTGTGAACATTCTCCTAGTATTGATTTTGTAAGCTTCTCACATTAACTTCTACTAAAATTGTAAAATACAAATTCTCATATTCTTCTGAAATATTCCTACATCAAGCCATGCTCTTTAAAAGTTATTGCAAAGATAGAATTGAAAATTCTGATCATCTTCCAAACCATTTTTTTCCCACTATCTCTATTTTTTAGATTCTGATAATAATGTAATATACTTCTGGTATTAAAATTGAGTGATAATAAAATATATGTTTCAAAAATTTTGTTTTAACACTGAATGTCTTAACCAGTTTTGTGACATCATCAAAAGTCAAATGATATTACTTGTGACTTGTTCAAAAATGGAATAGGTTTTCGACCTACTTTAACCAAGTCACATGGTCTCTAACTGCGTCAATTGGCCTCGAGTCATCCTGATTCAAACTTGTTTACCGTGTATTATTTTTGTTCACTTACCACATCCTTTGTGGTTAAAAAGTTATTAATGAAGAGCAGGTTGGTCCACCATTTCTTCCGACAACCTTCCACAACGTGATCGATACTTTCGTGCCACAGAGGGCCAGAACCCAGTAAGGGGATTAACATTGTGAGACAGATGACGAAAGCAAGAGGGGGCGCTAGTCTGAAAAGTAGCCGAAATGCCAAGAGATGTTAAAGTATGAAATTTTTAAAATTATTAAAATATATTCAAAAGACCAATAATTATATTGTTCGTTGTATTTATAATTGGTTATTGTAATTGCATATCAAAGAGCATTCTAGAATATGATGTTAAATTCATATTTTATGCATGCCCGTCTTTCTTTTATATTAGGAGCAGAGGAACATTAAGGGTTTCACTTTCGGAGGAACATAAAGAGTTAGATTTTAATGTTGAGGACAGACTAATAAATTACTATCTTTATCAACTTACCTCCAGTATCGATGGGCCACATATATTATAATATTCAGACGTTCGTGTTTTTTCTCTACTAGTTGCAGAGTCACATAGAAAGTAAGTAAACCACTAAAGTAGAGAAAAAAAAATATATATATAAGAACTATTGTTAGTTTCAGTCTCTTTTCTCTGTGACTTTTCTCTGTACATCAATAATAGCTCTGCATAAAAATTTAGAAAAGTGTTTTCAACATCTTTTTAATCGACGTACTACTGAAATACGTTGTCAAAATTCAAAATAAATGTCTTTTTTATATTTTCACAATATAAAATACTGGAAATACTAATCAGATAAACAAGTAGCTGTTGAACAATAGTTTTTCAGTAAGAACAATTAACTTAATAATATAGATTAAAAAATTAAAGAAAGTTTAACTTTTTCTTATTACATCAATTGGGCTAAAGAAAAGCGTCAAACGAAATCTTAGTAAACGTCAAATCAGAAGATAAAAATTTAATTTTTTTTCTTGGATTCATATTTAAACTTTAGAAACATTCTAGTGCTTTTATTAAAAGAGTACGCATACCACGTCACAATAGGCAACAGAACAGCTATCATGAAAGATTTAAAAACTAAAGATTCAGCAACTGGAGGTAGAGAAGATGAGATTTTACCATTCATTGAATGTGCTGTAAGGTTAAAAAAGTGTCTGGATTAAGGCTGTTTAGCTTTACAGTTAGCTTCAGAGATTTCTCACTTTCTACTATTAAACAAAAGAAAAAGAAAAAATAACATTAAGGGTGAAAATGGATGCTCAACACCACACAGTGGTCTAATATCATGGTGCTAGTAGCTTCTTCTTGTGATCACTTTTGTAATGAACTCACGTGTATGACTGCTATGATGTCTTTACATATGAGACTTCTATGGCGTCTTTACGTGAAGGATTACTACTATACTGGTTTCACACGAGAGACTGCATTGATAGCTTCACAGGAAGAACTACTGTAATTGTTTCACATGAGAGACTGCTATGAAGTCTTCATATAAGAAATGATGTCTTTATAGGAGTTACTGCTATAATGGCTTCACATGAGAAAATGTGATGTATTTACCCGAGAGAGTTTCACACAAGATACTGCAATGATGGCAGGAGGGATTGTTGCGGTGTTTCACTTGTGCGATTACTACACAGCTCTCACAAGGAACTGGAATAATGGCTTCACGTGAGAAGATGATAGAATAACTTAACAAGACAGACCGCTATAATGAACAAACAGAGGAAACTACCATGATGATTCAACAGGAGATACTGCTAAAGTGACTTAACAGGAGAGAATGTTATAATGACTTAACAGGAGAGCCATGATGACTTAAAAGGAGTGACTACAGTGATGGCTTAAAAGGAGTGACTTCTATGATAACTTAACAGGAGAGACTGTTATAATACTTAAAAGGAGTGAATACTATGATGACTTAACAGGAGAGACTGTTATAATACTTAAAAGGAGTGAATACTATGATGACTTAACAGGAGAGACTGTTATAATGATTTAACAGGAGAGACGACTTAACATGAGTCACTGCTATAATGATTTAACAGTAGAGATTGCTATGACGACTTGATATGAGTCACTGCTATAATGACCTAACAGGAGACACTGCCTTGAAGACTTATCAGGAGAGTCTACTATGATGAGTAAGCAGGAAACACTGCCTTGAAGATTAACAAAAGAGACTGTTATAATGACTTGACAGGAGAGACTGTTATAATTAGTTAACAGGAGAAACTGTTATAATTAGTTAACAGGAGAAACTGTTATAATTAGTTAACAGGAGAGATTGCTATGATAAATAACAGAAGAGACTGTTATAATGACTTAACATTAGAGACTGCTATAATGACTTAACAGGAGAGGCTGCTATAATGACTTAACAGGAGAGACTGCTATGATGACTTAACAGGAGAGACTGTTATAATGACTTGACAGGAGAGACTGTTATAATTAGTTAACAGGAGAGACTATTATAATTAGTTAACAGGAGAGATTGCTATGATAAATAACAGAAGAGACTGTAATAATGACTTAGCAGGAGAGACCGCTATAATGACTTAACAGGAGAGACTGCTATGATGACTTAACAGGAGAGGCTGCTATAATGACTTAACAGGAGAGACTACTATGATGACTTAACAGGAGAGACTGTTATAATGACTTGACAGGAGAGACTGTTATAATTAGTTAACAGGAGAGATTGTTATGATAAATAACAGAAGAGACTGTTATAATGACTTAACAGGAGAGACCGCTATAATGACTTGACAGGAGATACTGTTATGATGGCTTCACAGTTATGAATTGGTTATCGATATTTTTATTTCTTGAGAAGTACTTGCTTTCTTATTCGTTTCTTTTCTCTTTTTTTGATTCTAGTCAAACATTTTCAATCATTGTTTTGATCTTTACTTTTAATTAGAAGTTTCTAGTAGACGATGTTTAAGTAATTGCACATGATATCTACAACCTCTTAATGGTCACGAACCAAGATATCGTCTACTTACTTCTATGTTATGTTGCACTCTCCTAGATCTCATGAAGTTCGGAAACTTTTATCACCTTTTCTATATATTATAACATTTTAATTATATAAGGTTTTTTAAGGTCTTTTTTTAAGTAACTTTATAGGATTGTCTTTTTTCACTTTTGATTATTTCAGTAAGATTACTTTTCTGGAACGTTTTTGGGACCAGTATATACCCTAAAATCGTAAATAATATTCAACGTTAAACTGGTACACAATTAAAAACATTTTATTTCGGCCTATCTATGGCCTTCAAAAAGTTGACGACTCTACATGTTTCGACGTTACAACGTCATCCTCAGGAGTGAATTACAAGATAATTGCCAAAGTATTTATAGATTGTTAGTAGGTCATTAACCTGTATGTTATTTTTCATACATTCACACTAAACCATTCAAAGGAGATTAATCCACATTCTTGCAGAAATATTCGCCATACCTTCATCTCTACTTAATACTACATGATCTTTTTTGTGTTTTATTATTTCTAACGACTCATGGATATTATTACCTATTACATTTTTAGGTTGAGCTAATATTACAGTTTTTCCCCATAGTATTGTGTGTTGTGTTTCCTGTACATGTTCTGCTATGGATGAATTTTCAGTTTTTTTATTTTTTACTATATCCCTTATGCTCATTTAAGCGGTATTTTAAATTACGTTTTGTCTGACCAATGTAAATACTTTCACATTCACATTCTATTTTATATATTCCAGTTATATCAGTTAAATGTATTTCGTATTCGTAGTACCTAAGATTTGATTCATCTTATTTATCGGTTTAAATATAGGGTAGAATATCTGTTAATTTTTGAAAATTTTAAATAAACTAGTAGTTAAACCTGGAACATATGGTAAGATTAAGCCTCCCTTTCTATTTTTTTCATAACTAGTTTTTAAAGTACTAACTTGATCAATTATTATAGTATTAGTGAATTTCTTAATTGCTCTATCTATAAGATCTGGGTTAAAACCTCTTTCGACTGCTATATATTTAATTGATAACGATTCGTTTTTTAAATCATTTTGGTTAGTACATATCTTCAAAGCTCTGTTAACATAACTATAAAACGCAGACATTTTTTGTGACTTAGTATGACATAATTCTTGGTGTGGGGGCATAAGAACAGAAAAAGGTTTCCGGTAAACTGATGTTTCTAAATTACCTTGTACATGCCTTTTCATCAATACATCTAGAAAAGGCAAACTATTATTTTTCTCAATTTCAAACGTAAATTGTATGAATGGTTCAATGCTGTTCAAATAGTAAGCTGTTAATGCTTTATTACCATATTTCCACACCAAGAATGTGTCATCTACATACCTTACCCAAATATCAGGTTTACATTTTGCATTATTTATGGCTTTATTTTCAAATACATCCATATATAAATCACATAATAATGGTGAGAGTGGTGATCCCATAGCTAACCCTTCATTTTGTTTATAGAAATTATTGTTAAGTAGAAAAAAATGGGTTCGTAACACATATCTTAGTTAAATTAACTATATCTATAGTTTCAACTGCTGAAATTTTTTTTTATAACAATTTTCTCAAACATTTAATTGCATCCTCTACTGGTACTTTTGTAAATAGGGGTACTACATCAAATGATACCAACAAATCTTCCTTATTTAAGTTTACATTTTTTATTTTCTCTACAAATTCTAAATCATTTTTAACTGTATATTTATTTTTATTTCTCAAAAACGAATACTTCTGGGCTATATGCTTAGCTATTTGATACAATGAAGTACCTATACTTGATACTATTGGTCTAAAACTGTTATTAATTTTATGTACTTTTGGAAGTACATAAAATCTCGGAGTAATAAAACTAGCTAGAATTAATCGTTTCTTCTCTACGTATGTTAAAGTTAAACAGTTTTTAACACTTGTTTTTACTTGTTCATGATACTTATTAGTAGGGTTATTCTTAACTTTTTTATATGTACTTGTCTCTAACATATCTTCTATTCCTTTAAGGTAGTCACATTTATTAAGTACTTCAATTTGCTCTCCTTTATCAGCTTTACAAATAACAATATTATTATTATATTTTAATGATTTAACAGCCTTGATATCTACATTTTGTTTTTCACTACTGGGTTGAGATTACTTACAAGTTTAAACCATTCAGTTCTAATTATATTTTTAGAATTATCAGTTATCACTTTATCTAGATTTGTTTCTATATCCATTATTAAATTCTCATTTCTAATATTTAATTGTTTATAAGCAAAACCCAGACCTTTATTTAATACCTCCAACTGATTGTTATTCAGAACCACATCTGACTTATTTACTATTTTAGGATTTTCCAAAACTGTTTTATAATTTTCAGGTGATGTATCCAATTTGATTTGTTCATCTTCTTTCTTTTTGTCTTTTAATTTAGTGTATTTCTGATTCAATTCATACTTATACTTCTTAGTGTCTCTCTTGTCCGATTCCAAGTAGAACTTTCCCATTCAATCCAACGTTCATCATCATTTTCTTTTACTGCTGCTAAATGTAGTTGATACACCTTATTTTCTTGTTTGGCTATAACACTTTGTTTTTGTTGAATCATGATGTGTAGTATCTGTTGTTTCATTTTTGTACACAATAGTCTACTTTTTTTCCTTTGATATTACATTTTACTTGTATGAACTTTGGAATAAGATTCTCTCTTTTACATCCCACCAAAAAATTTAGTTGAGAAATCAATCGTTTTAGTTTACTCCTCTGTCTTGCAAACTTCTTTGCCGTGGGTCCCGTTTCTAGACACATTATTATAGTATTTGGGCACTTGTGTATAAAGTTAAATCATAAATAATATTTAACATTAAACTGGCACACAATTAAAAACATTTTATTTAGGCCTATATATATAAATATAATAAAGTGTACTCAGTGCATTATTAGAGTTGTTGAATGTTACTGAGGTCTTTTAAATAAATACATAAATACATTATTTCTACTTCCTTAAACTCAGACCTACACTGTTACACTCTTCTATTCGTACATACTATTATAACTCAATTCCAGGCCACTTTATATTTGGAATGCCCGAAAACTAACTGATCCTCAAAAAAGGACTTATATGGCCTTATGAATTAAGTTGTTTTTTTTCGGAAATTGTTTTAAATATTTTTCTGTTCTAATTTTCCTAAACAGCATTTTTACTGATTTTTATGGACATGAAATTCTTGTTAACATATACTACTCTTTTACGAAGTTAATTTATACCTTCGTAAGTTCATAACTTTTTCGACCTCACACGGTACGTGACAAAATTAAACAAAACGTGCTTTGGAAAAGCTAAGTTCTTGAAACTATGCCGAGGAATACATTTCATGAATGTACAGTTTGGCAAGTAAAGTCGTCTAGTGCTTAGATGATGAAATCTCCTAATGGACTGATAAAATCTTCATTTACATTTACTTTAAGACTTAATGTGCTATCTTTGGTGGATATGAGTTGCATACATATTACATATATAATTAATCCCTCTGTTCTAATTTGTGTTTACCAGCGTCACTATAGTTAGAAGGTTTGTAGATATTTGAAATAACATATCCGCTGTGATATTATGTATCATAGTTTTCCTTCTTCCTTTGTTTCCAGTTTTTTGTGTATTCAAATTTCCATTGTTCAAAATAAATACTGTGATTCTAATCTTCTTTTTTTTTCTTATCCAACTTTGTAAAACTCACATATATATAGATAATGGACTTTCAGTTATACCACGCAAATGGATTTGATTGGTTACTTAATCATCCTTGAAATGTAATTTGTTCAGTTGTAGATTTAAAAAAAGCCATTGGCTGACAAGTGATTTATCAAAAGATGAAATGAAAAGTACACTTTATCGTTCGGATAATTGTAATTAACATTCATTAATTCAGCTTAAAGAATATATTTAGATTCCAAATGATTAACTCGAAAATCAAAACTAATTTTTAACCTTAAAGGGTAGAATATATGCTCTTTCTTGTGCAAAAAAACAAAAAAACAACAACAAAAAACAGACATTTATTCTGATACAAAAAAAATATTTCTGGTAATTTTTAGTGACCTAAAGCTGGAATGACACAGGTTAGTTGTCAGTCAGATAAAGGAAGCTTTGTGAGCGATTATAAATAACAATAAAGGTTATCAACTAATAGCATATGTACGAGAATAACTAACATTCAGATCTTTTGTCAATCACTAAACAACATTTAAACAAATCAGTACTGCTAGTACAAGATTTTAAATTCATGTTATCGATTACATGTTTAATTGATAGTTTTTTACTGTTAAATAGTTTTTTAAATAATACATAGGTAATGCAAAACCCTCATTATTTTTAAATTATTTTACAATGGCACCCCCCGGTGGCTCAGTAATTATCTTAAGGGCTTATATCGTACAAATTCGGTTCTCGATTCCTACAGTGAGAAAGCACACATAACTGATTGTGCAGCTTTGAACTTAACAATAAAGAAGCAGTAAACAAATATTGTACCCAGTATGTTGTTTTTTATTTTATATATAAATTAATGTATACTGTAAATTACTGAGAACTAATCTTTTCTGTTGTTACAACTTGTTTATAGCATGAAACAACTTTTTTAGTATAAGTAAGCTTTGGAAGCACATTTGACAAAAAAGCCAAGACTGAGGAATTTACCACTCTTTCTTTAACCAATCTATGTAATGCCAAAGCTGAATCATTATGTATTTGTTATGTTTGAAAGCTTGTCTTGCCTTAACCGATAAACTAAGTAAATGTTTTACAATGCTTAGTAACGGTATTTTCTCACAGTAAAGACATGTAAAATAACCCATTCAATATAAAAACAAGAGTCACTACAGTAGATCCGTCATTGAACACAATCACGTTAAATTACTGCGGTTATGTTATTCTATGTAGTACGTAAAATCAATCTGAGACAGAGAAAATTTCAGCCGGAAATTTCACTGCTGCATTGTAATGGAATAGTAATGATTAGCAGGAAATATTCTCACTAATGAACACTTAGTTTTTCTACGTTATTTGAAATTTAGGTATAAAAATCTTTAAAAGTAGATTTCTGTATGTGGAAAATAATAAGGCATTTTCGTCGAGTTCGATGATTAATCGAATAACCTTAATTTAAATATCGGAATATAGTCACGTATACGCTAGAAAAGATTGATCTTAATTTCAGAGCTATAAAATAATCAGGAAAAATACAATTATAAGTTGTTGTTTTTTCAGCAGTATTCAATTCCCAGCGATGTACAGAGCGCAGAAAGTCTATTTTGTAGTTTTGCCCTACAACAGACAAACAAAACCAAAGAAAAAAATTTAGTTGGGATTTTGTATTTTGAACCTGAAAGTCACCTTATGGTTCACGTGGGATAAAAAGACAACTCAGAGACTTCTAATGATCGTATATAGCCACCCTTAATTTAGAACTGTTGAATAGAGGGAAGAAAATCAAACAGCAGCACCCGCCGCCTAATACACTGCTACTCTCAACTGAATGGCGAGATTGACTGTCACAACCATGAAGTATCTGATCAATACATTTACATATACAAACTAAAAGGAGCTAAAATAAGAGGGTCATTCGTATAAAGATATGATATCTAAAGAGAGACAAGTTATATAGCAGGCAAACCTTATGAAGATGTAATGTAAAATTGGCTGAGTTAAAAAATAGAATATTAAAGGAACTTGAGCACCGATTTTTACTGCAATTCGAACAAGCAGCAACATTCACATAAAAATGGGGCTAATAGCTATAAAATATAATCAACGATGCATTTCAAAACGAGAGCTTGAAAACACATGCTAATCGAATATTATATAATTACATCGCACAAAAAATGTTTGTATAAATGTTCGAATATTGAACATTTCTATTTTAAGTAGATGTAAAAGCACTTGCTTTTGCCAAAACTCATTAGTTTTCACTTATAGAGTATGTGTTAGTTGAAACTACTACCTTAGTATATAATTTTGATTGCTAACCGATAGCTCTGCAAACATGACTAAAGCATTTCTTACGTAGAAAATATAAACGTGTAGTTTTGTAATCTTGAGTAACTCATCAAGCTGTTTTTATTATAATATTTTATTTTCTTACCTTACGAGACAGTATTACTGTAGGCTATGCTATAGTACTGCTAAAGGGACTTTCAACAAAATAAACCCTCGTAAACTCTCGAGGAAAGTGCGTCACGTTTATGTGTTACATTCTCATGTTCTATCGCTATATTTGAATTATTCATCAGGTTTAAAAATGTGTATATGATATCCTATATTTTCACCTTATGGTATTCAGTTCTTTCGCCACAGTTGAAAGATAGTACGTTTCTAGCTTTGAGACAAGAAAAATACCTTCATAAACCATAAAATCTAAAAGGAAAGCCATAATGGTAGAGAAAGGCACAAACTCCAATATGTAGATTTCATTTAAGAAAAAATGAAGCTAGATTTAAATTTAATTTCAAAGTTGATGAAGATATGAAAGTATAGTGTGACTTAAAATAACCCACTTTGGGTACAAAAAAATCTTCAAATATAAAAAAGGTATTTGTTCAAAAGCTAGGCCATGAATGTCAAAAATGACCAAAAAGACAATTGGACAAACGCAAACTGTCTATAGCTCTTTTGAATCGTCTATAGAATGCAAAAAAACAACAACAACAAAAACGCATCTTGGATAAGACTATCTGCTGCTAATTGATTCACCAGTCAGGAAAAAATGAAGTAAGAGCGATGTTATCTAATAGACCATAAATTGGGCGATTAGATAATTAGAAATTAATGAATACAAAACTACAGTAGAAAAGAATATAAGTGCAAAGTTTATGATGTCCCTTCTAAAAGAGAAAAGAAAACAAGAAAAACAAAGACTGCACATCTTTGGAGCAGATACAAATTTATTGGGATGTCTTAATATATGACTAAACATAATCACTAGAGTTTTAAGTACACTTTGGACCTTGTTACCTCAAATTGTATCTACGGGTCGCGGTAACCAACTGAGGTTGTCATCATGGTGCTTGGTATATCATTTGGTAAGGGAGCTTCAGTTTTAGTGGATCAACCAGAAATGACCCCTACACATAGGACAAAATGAGTAAGATTTGACTTTCAAGTCATTAAGCATGGCGCAAAACATGACATAAAGTTAGTCTATGAAGATGCAGATAGGGTAAGAAATAGTGTAATAGATGCTTTTAATAATATGATAGGCTATCTTAGAAGATATAATTGAGGCAAGTAGAATATGGTTATGTGTTGTGTATATCGAGTATCTGTATCCTAGATGTTATAATTACGCAAATGAGTCGTAGACATATCTTTAGGTTTACAAAGATCCTTGTGGTGCTCATGTTTGGAAATGTGATGGGACAGAATATAAGTGTCGTGCCTGTGGAAAATAAGGTAGGACTTGTATTTGTGGAAGAAGGTACCTTTATTTTGTCTGGTGGTAAGTAGATAATTGTCGAAGACATTCCATTCCTGCATTACATCAGTTTGTTAATTCACTTAGGAGATGAGTTAGACATGTTCAAACAATCACTTAACAAAAAGACTAGCGTAAATTGTAAGACAGATAAAGAGGATGAAATAACATTTACGAGTCAGGGAGTAGCTATAATTAAAGTAGCAACAAATTATCAACGTCGTCTTAGGAAGTATCATGATACAAAAAGATAATGTATCGTTATCAGATAGAAATAGATCAAAACGAGGTTTAATTAATGCTGGCAGAAGTATTCAGAAATATCTGTTTAGAATGGCGACTATAGACATTTTAAGGGAGCTAAATAAAAAAGGTTAATTATCAAAGAGAAATTTCTAAAGGGATTATTCATTTGATAGACAAACAAGCTACTATTATGAATTATTTAAATCTAACAAATGAATTACATGATCAGGAATTAAAGAAGGTATCCAGAGCTTTAGTAACGTATTACTACGTGGTAGGGTAGAACGAACTGAGATACATGAAATAGGAGCTGAACTAATTATGTATGTGTGTATTAAAAACTTCCAGACTCCTAAAGGAACTGATCGTGGAAAATGAAGGATTCCAGGTAGCTGATATATTTGTTATTAAAGAGTTAGCAGTGAAAGCATGCTTCACTGGATGGATGGACACATACAGTTTTCGAGCTCCCTTCCTTAGGTCGTTACAAGTGAGGAGGATAATCTCCATATAAATTGGTGCACAAAATATTTTCATAATCTTGAATGGGAAAAGAGAGAATTTAACTTCATAGATTTAGTGGGTGTCTACAGTGGAATTAAACAAGACTACAGAAAAATATACACAAAATGACACACAAATGCTAGACTTAATGCGCGAATTATTGGTTTACCATGTGTAAATGTGGAGAGATTTGGTTGTCCCACCTATCGTTAACTCATGTCTACAACAGACGCATAATGGTGGGCAATTATCACGTTGATCCCAACGAACACTGTTCAAAATGGAAAGTGGATGCTTAATTGCCCGGCTTTTGCAAGTTTTCAAAGTGAATTCTGAAATGATGAACTGTGGACACCAAAAAGGAAATGGAGAATGCCTTATAAGTATTAGTTTTGGCTAATGACAGTTTAAATATTGTTTATTTTAGGTTATGGCCCGGCATGGTCAGGTGTTTAGGGCGCTTAACTCGCAATCTGAGGGTCGCGGGTTCGAATTCCCGTCCCACCAAACATGCTCGTCCTTTCAGCCGTGGGGGCGTGATAATGTGACGGTTAATCCCACTATTCGTTGATAAAAGAGTAGTTCAAGAGTTGGCGGTGGGTAGTGATGACTAACTGCCTTCCCTCCAGTCTTTCTCTGCTAAATTAGAGACGGCTAGCGCAGGTAGCCCTCGTGTAGCTTTGCGCGAAATTCAAGACAAACAAACAATGTTGTGTTATTTTCAAGGTTCTGTATGTATGTCCTTTTGATTATAATTTTGAATTATAAAAGAACTGTAGTATAACACACAATTTGATTTGAGTTTATATTTCTTTGTATTAGTCAGTATTACCTAATTGTGGTGAAATATTACATGTAGTAACATACATACATGTGTAATACGGGAATAATGAGTTTGAATCGAATTATTGTCATTTGAATGTCTTTTATTTTGTTATGTCATTATAAATTTACCTTATATATATAAAAAGACATTTAGACAAAACTCTTATATGATTTTCTTCATATTTTGTCATTATAGTAGTAAAACTTACTTGCATATTGGAGTATACAATGCATTATATAGAGAAAATAATATGGTTTCTATAGATGTTGATTTTGTTCTTTATTATTTTAAATATTTTGTCTTGGAATTAAAGATGTAAGGGTAAAAGGTGATAGAAAACCCGACAGGTTTATTGGAAATTGATCATTTTTCATTTTGTGGGATTGATATCTGCAATAATATACGATAAAACAATCACACAAAAGAAAAACAAGAAATGTCATCAAGAACAAATTTCCAGTGATACCTAAAATGATTTTCAGATTTTTGAGAATAACATTGTAAGTAAATATTCCAATAGGCTGTTAAAATGACAAGTGGGCTATAAGACTGTATATTTGCATCCTACCGATATTTATTTTATATTAGGTCGTCAAGAAATTAATGGTGCTTTTTTTAGAGAATAAAACCCGAACAACTTATATATCAAAACATTTATTAAATGAAATAATTTCCATTCTTATGATGATGCTTTTTCATCTTACAATTAGGTTGTTAATGCCCTGATTAAAGAAATCACTC
>NW_013668308.1:45240-51309 GCF_000517525.1 Limulus polyphemus
TGATCTTTTTGTGTTTTATTATTTCTAGCGATTCACGAATATTATTACCTATTACACTTTTAGGTTGAGCTAATATTACAGTTTTTTCCCATAATATTGTTTGTTGTGTTTCTTGTACATGTTTTGCTATGGATGAAGTTTCAGTTTTTTATTTTTTACATATCCTTTATGCTCATTTAAGCGGTATTTTAAATTATGTTTTGTCTGACCAATGTAAATACTTCCACATTCACATTCTATTTTATATATTCCAGTTTTTCAGTTAAATGTATTTCGTCTTTCGTAGTACCTAAGATTTGATTCATCTTATTTATTGGTTTAAATATAGGGTAGAATATCTGTTGTTTTTTGAACACTTTAAATAAACTAGTAGTTAAACCTGGAACATATGGTAAGGTTAAGCCTTCCTTTCTAATTTTTTCATAACTAGGTTTTAAAGTACTAACTTGATCAATTTTTATAGTATTAGTGAATTTCTTAATTGCTCTATCTATAAGATCTGGGTTAAAACCTCTTTCGACTGCTATATATTTAATTAATAATAATTCGTTTTATAGATCATTTTGGTTAGTACATATCTTCTGTTAACATAACTATAAAACGCAGACATTTTTTGTGGCTTAGTATGACATGATTTTTGGTATGAACATAAGAACAGAAAAAGGTTTCCGGTAAACTGATGTTTCTAAATAACCTTGTACATTCCTTTTCACCAATACATCTAGAAAAGGCAAACTATTATTTTTCTCAATTTCAAACGTAAATTGTATAGATGGCTCAATGCTGTTCAAATAATAAGCAAACTCTGTTAATGACTTATTACCATATTTCCACACCAAGAATGTGTCATCTACATACCTTATCCAAATATCAGGTTTACATTTTACATTATTTATGGCTTTATTTTCAAATACATCCATATATAAATCACATAATAATGGTGAGAGTGGTGATCCCATAGCTAACCCTTCATCTTGTTTATAGAAATTATTGTTAACTTGATAAAATGGATTCATAACACATATCTTAGTTAAATTAACTACATCTATAGTTTCAACTGCTGAAATTTTGTTTTCTAAAAATTTTGTTTCAAAACATTTAATTGCATTATCTACTGGTACTTTTGTAAATAGGGATACTACATCAAATGATACTACAATTTGCCCTCCTTTATCAGCTTTACAAATAACACTATTATTATTATTATTTAATAATTTAACAGCCTTGATATCTACATTTTGTTTTTTCACTGCTGGGTTGAAATTACAAGTTTATAACATTCTGAGTCGTCAACTTTTTGAAGGCCATAGATAAGCCTAAATAATATGTTTTTAATTGTGTACCAGTTTAACGTTGAATATTATTTATGATTTTTACTTATACACAAGTGCCAAAATACTATAATCAGTATATACCTTTTTTGGATTACTTCTCTAGTCGCTTTTTATTATCTTTGTTTAGCTTCAAAGAACCACACTTACAGTCAGTATCTGTGAGAGACTTGTACCGTTGCTTCATTTTCAGTAGTTAATTAGAATGATGAAGTTCATTGCTTTGTCTTAAAATTTAGTAGAGATGTTGGAAGTGTATTTGTAACTCGGGTTCTTCAGATACTTTACCTGAGGAAAAAGAATGTATCCACCGCTACGGTTCCATTCATTAAAGGTTGAGCTAAGAAAGAAGACACAAAAGCAGTAGCCCCAAAACTGTCAGCTGAAACCCAAACAAATATGGAGATTGATCAACATGAAATATCCGTCAAAACCGAAAAGACAGTCGTAAAATGTTTCTATAAACTATTATGTTCTATTATCAGTTACTACTCTAGTGTACTGAAACCTAATGATCTTAATCCAGACCTGGAACAAATTGGAATAAACTGCAATAGTTATGAATCCCGATGCATTTTGTCCCTTTTAACATATCAAAAATAGTCCAAATAGTGTAACATCTTATTTTGGGGGTGGAAGATTGAGTTTTGACGAAAAATAACGAGAATCTAAAAATTCGCAGTAATTTTGGTATTAATGGCCGAATTTGAGTAAAATATCCACTTTTTTCCAGTTTTCTTTAGAAAATGACAAACTTTTCAGCCAAAAATAAATAAAGAAAGTGCCCCAAGTGGTACAGTAGTAAGCCTGAAGACTTATAACGACATAAACCGGGTTTCGACAATTTCACAATAGACTCCAAACAATTTAAGATATGATAGACAGCAATACTATGCATATCTTCATTGGCGTACATCAAATAATATTGAAGATTTTTTATTTTTATTTTTTGCTAAGATATTAACATAGGGTAGTTGTAACAATGCTACAAACGTATGAGCAACTACAATTCCTAATAATGTCACGTAATGAACCAAAAGGGTTTAAGGTTTAAGTATAATTTAAATACCCTACATATGGTCTTTCTTTGCATAAGTGTGTTCATAAGTATGTTCTCCCACAAACTGTATGTTCATATCCAAACTTCATTTGTAGTTTTGTTTGTTATCAAGAGCACAGACAGCAGAACAAGTTTTTTTTGGGGGGGGGGGGGTACCTTAGTTTCAATGTTAAAATAGCGACTTTCTTTGATAATTATACACAAATCTCTATTATTCATTCCAAGATTCACCTCACTACTGGGTCAAAAGTTGTGGGGGGGGGAGGCACGTGCCTGCAGTTTCCTCCGGTTCCGCTGCCTATGATCAAGAGATTATGCAATAATGAAAAACTTAGATATCAAACTTAGAATAACAACTGTTACATAATTTGACATTTACATGTTATAAAAAATATTGGATATTTTCCGTTTGTTGCCCAACAACAGTACAAAAATGGCATTCTTACAAGGGTTAAGTGTCCCGAATGTAGAAGGTTATTTTTACCGGCATGAAACTGTAAATCACAGTGAAAATTTTGTAGATCCTGAAACTTGCAGCCATACCAAAAATATTGAAACTGTGTGGTACAGTTTAAAGCGAAGAAATAAGTGTCAATGCGGAACTCGTCGCCAAATGCTTGACTCTTATCTTTGTGAATTTATATGGAAAAATAGAAAAAAAGATGAAGGTTTATTCAAAGAAATATTGTTTAATATCGCAGAATTCGCTAAATAAATATCATATAATGTTTTATTATTAATTATTTTTATTTTATTACATTACTGGTGTTATTTTCAAAACGATCTGTTGGTGGACACCAAACGGAAAATACCCGAAATATTATTAATAAACATTGATACCATTTTTGCTTCTCAATTAAATAATGATAAATTAAGTTAAGACAATCTTTAGTTGATCTATCATCACTAAACAGAAATTCATTATTTTTATTGATATGACATAATCTTATATCTTACTGAAACCCTGGTAATTGATGTAAAAGTATAAGTGTCCCCAGATAATCCACAAAATCGAAATCAGACGAATTCCGTGAAGTGCGCCTATCGTGCGCGCACTTGTCTTTGTGCTGAAGAGTTTCTTTGAATTTGTATAAAGAGAGAAAGCCATGAAATATTCCAGTGAGGTTCCTGAAAGGTTTGAAAAATGAAATATGGTTTAATATACTCATCACACACACACACATACACACACTATATTACTAAAAGTATTGGAACAGTCAGCTAGTAATGGACACGCCATTTAAACTTACATATAAATCCCACGATGCATGCCAGCATATTAAGTTTGTACAGGAAGATCTATGCTTGCAGGTTTCATAGATGGGCTGTACGATCTAAGTCGCGTATCGCAGTCGTGAGTACAAATAATCAATCGGATTACACAGAATAGCAACTGCCGTAAAAGGATACAACATGTTCAAATGGACGGATCAGGTTTTGAAGGCAACCTGAAGAACGTTTTGGATACGAGTGTGTAGTGTGAGTTTGTTTTAGCTAGATTGAACTTCATCTAATGGTAATTGTTAACGAAATCATGAATACCTTCTCATATTGTGATATGATAGACAATGCTGCACTATGAAATTCGTCATGATAATACACTATGCCATACCGCTCTCGGCGTCCAACAGTTGATGAGATAAATGATCGTCAGAATCTACATTAGACAACCCCAGAGCCTCGAGCTAAACCTAAAGTAATCACTCTTGAGTGTATTGGATCGCCACCTGAGCGAAATGTTCCTAATTTCATCATTTGAAGCTGCTTCGCAAGACGCCGGGAATAACGGTCTATTCCACCAGACATGCTCGCCCTTTCAGCCCTGGAAGGGGGGTTATAATGTGACGGTCAATCCCACCATTCATTCGTAAAAGAGTAGCCCAAGATTTGGCGGTGGGTGGTGTTGACTAACTTCCTTCCCTCTAGTCTTTCACTGCTAAATTGGGGGGCGACTAGCGTAGATAGCCCTCGTGTAACTTTGCGCAAAATTCAAAACTAATAAACAAGCCATCAGACACCCTCAGGTTCCATATAAAAAAAAAAGCTACAAGGTCAAACAAAACAACTACCATCACCTACCGTACACTTAAACACAATAATAAACTAGCCTACACGAATAAACAGAAAGCACACGCCTTCAAAGAACAACTCCAAAAACTTTCAAATCACGAGACTACTCAAATATGAACAACCACTTCATGACCACTCAACACAATAACATAACAACAGAAACCGAACACGACTACACAACAAAACAACTTATCAGACCATCACAGTAACAGAAGTACAAGAAAGCATAAAACAAAATTCAAAATGTATTACTCAAGAAAGGCCCTCTGAAGTTATTAGAATATCTCACATCTTTATACAACTTATCTCTAAAAACAGGATACATATCAACCGCTTGGAAACAGGCCAATGTTCTTGTGTTCCAGAAGAAAGGAAAATCAGCGAACAACCCTGAAAATTACAGATCCATAAGTCTAACAAGCAACCTACAAAAATTACTTGAAAAAATCATAAATAGTAGACTCATAAATTACCTTGAAACTAAATCAATACTCCCGGAAATACAAAATGGGTTCCGAAAAGCAAGACAAACAACAGATCATCTCATAAGATTAATGGAAGAAATAATACACGGCTTTAATAAAAACCAATATACAGTCGCATGCTTCCTGGATGCTGAAAAAGCATTCGATAAAGTATGGCACAGCGGACTTGGATCTAAATTATCCAAACTGGGATTCCCCATAGACATTATTCGCTGGGTTTCTAACTTCCTGGTATATATAGGAGCATCAGAGTGAATGTTGAGGGCCCCTACTTCGAGTGCTGCACTCCGGAGGTGGGTGCTCCTGCACTATATATCATGTATGTCAGCGACATGCCTCTCAAACCACACTTTTTTGCTCACAGTTCGCAGATGATGGTGCAATCTGGAAGAGTGCCCCAAACCTAATAACAGCTACATACAATATACAATCACTACTAAACGAAATATAATTGTACTGCAATAAGTGGAGAATTGAAATAAATATTATTTACAAGCAAATTAATACCACGGTTATATCTAGACGGGACTCACTTACAGGTAGCAACATCAGCAAAATTCTTAGGGATTACATTTGACTCAAAATTGAACTGGATACCACACATACCAGAATTTAGAAAAGAGCGAGTTACCTCAGGAGCCTGACTGGCAACAAACAAGGAGCTTCACCAGAAAACATATTAAAAATTTACAGAACAAACATAAGGCCAGTCGTAGAATATGCCTGTATAACATGGATAAATGTATCAAAAACACACATCAACAAACTATAGCAAATACGAACTATATTTTAACGAAAGCATATAGAGTCCTACGATCAAAACTCAGAATTACTACACAACTATTCAGATCAGACACAAATGTAGTTCTATTTTAAAATGGTTTTGTATGTAAAAATAGGATTGTATGTGTGTATATATATACACCTGGAAAAAAGTTAAGCACCCCCGTGTTTTTTTCAAGTGATTCAGATTCGACGTTCTTGTGACTGATTATAAATTACCATTCAATCTAAACGTGTTTATCAAATGAAATTATGCATTATTGGGCACAAGAAAACAAGATTATCAACCGTAAAATAACTAATTTTTAATTTACATATTATGACATTCAAAATATGGACA
>NW_013668308.1:52309-56783 GCF_000517525.1 Limulus polyphemus
TTTAAATGTCACACCTGAACGCTCACACCCTTTTAATTATGTTTAAAATTATGAACATTGCTCAACATCATGAAAATTAAACCTTATTTTCAATAAGCAATCCTGAAAAATATTTCGGGGTGCTTAACTTTTTTCCAGATGTATATATGACTGCTAAGTGGAACTGTATTGTTAATACGGACTAATACATAAGTGAAGCTAGTGAAAATAAAGTTACTATTACCCCATGAATTGGACATGGCATGATATGTTGATTAAAACTGCGGACAATGGACAAAATATAACGTACTGTGAGTAATGCAACAACAACGTAACAAGGGTTATTACTTAAGATTCAGTAACACTGCAAACAAAATAACAATTCCAGAGAGGGAGGAAGAGGTCTACGCTGAACCTGACTCTCCCTGGTCCAAAACATGGACCGAATCCCGATGAAGAAGATGATGATGATGACACCCTCGCAGATCCCGATGGAGCCGAGACTTGACATGTGTCAGCTATTGGTGATAAGTATCAATAACAGAGTTCAAGTTGTGATTAACCCTAAATTTAGACCTATCTATATAACTAAAATAGTAATGTTTATGCGTGCGTGGGAGGCTTTTAACTTCTTTAAACTATGTAAAAATGAAATTAGGAGTAGGGGGGGGGGTAAATAGTGCTATGCATTGCATAAGGAATGGAATTGTCAATCCTCAGAACCCCGTCTCATACAGCAGTGTTTGTGTGTTAAGGTGTTGTGTGTGACTTTTTTAGTTTATTTATATACATTCAGAGTACCAGTAATGTCACCCTTTTGAGTTTTAACACTTGCTCTCGATATCCAGGTTTTGAAAACCTCTCTAGGTCTGATGACTCTTACTTGATAGGCTCGGTATGGCGAAGTGGGGGCGTTATAATATGACGGTCAATTCCACTAATCGTTAGTAAAAGAGTAGCCCAAGAGGTGATGGTGGGTAGAGAAGATTAGCTGCCTTCCCTCTAATCTTCCACTACTAAATTAGGGGCGTCCAGTAGTAAAAGAGTAGCCCAAGAGGTGATGGTGGGTAGAGAAGATTAGCTGCCTTCCCTCTAATCTTCCACTACTAAATTAGGGGCGTCCAGTAGTAAAAGAGCAGCCCAAGAGGTGATGGTTGGTAGAGATGATTAGTTGCCTTCCCTCTAGTCTTTCACTACTAAGTTAGGGACGGCCAGCGCAGATAGCCCTCGTATAACTTTCCGCGAAATTAAAAACAAAACAAAAATCACTTACTAGATAAGTCGATTAGTTTGTCCTTTGGGCCACACCATTTTGATCGAGATGTCTTTTTTATTAAAGGTATGAAATAGGTTTAACTTCGAAATCATTGAAACTATCCACACGGCCATCATATTCGTTCAGAGCTCTACGTACCTAACTTTTTACGTGAGCAATCTAAGTGGATCACTTAACTGTTTTAATTACTTTGAATACATAGCATTGCCTTTACGTTTTATAAACTTTGTGCATTAAGGTATAAAATCAGACAATCAAAAACAAATATTTTGTGCGCGAAGCATGAGTTTGACCTCTAGGTCCTTTTGAAAATAAGGTCTTAACTGCGAAATATTACACTTCTTTCTAAAGTTATGCCGTCCAAGTATTTTTAGTAATATAATGGGTGTATTTTTCTTTTCTTTTAACATTAAGAAATAATGTTGCCCTCGGCTCTAGGTTGAACAAAAAACTTTGTGCATTAAGGTATAAAATCAGACAACCAACAAAAAATAAAATGTTTTGTGCGCGAAGCATGAGTTTGACCTCTAGGTCCTTTTGAAAATAAGGTCTTAGCTGCGAAATATTACACTTGTTTCTAAAGTTATGCCGTCCAAGTATTTTTAGTAATATAATGTGTGTATTTTTCTTTCTTTTTTTTACATTAAGAAATAATGTTGCCCTCGGCTCTAGGTTGAACTAAAAATTCTTTCTCTTAAACATCTTATTAAAAACGTTGGTATACACATGTGAGGCATGAAGAAATAATGTTGCCCTCGTTTCTAGGTTGAACTAAAAATACTTTATCTTAAACGTCTTGTTAAAAACGTTGGTATGCGCAAGTGAAGCATAAAAATTTTGCAAATGCCTTTTACACTTGCAGCTTTTCAAAATTTCAATTAAGTTTTGTTAGCTTTTTAAGTGTTCTTTAGTCAGTTCGAGACAGTACTCTACATATGCCTCCGCAAGGAGGGCCTGACAAACTTAAGAATTGGCGACAAGAGGAAAAACATAGAACTTAATTTGTTTGAACTAAAGGGCGGTTGCTCTATTCTTTTAACTTAGTGATACCAATCAGCTAGAACCGCAATTACAATTATAGGGAAGTAAATGTAGGGGGCCCAATTACTTTTAATGTGGGGGAAGGGCGTCTTTTATAGTTACGCCACTAGTTTGAGAACTTGTTTGTTTTTTAATCGATTGATTCTCAGAATATTTTTTCTTTTCTTTTTTTGTTGTTACTATAATTTTTACTGTTCTTGCCAGATTGAAGTAGTTATAAGAAAACAATCTACCTACGTTTGGAAACGATACGAATGAGCTCCGTCTTTCCTTTCATTTTTCTTAGGAAAATGTCAATGGTCGTGGAGACAAGAGTAAATAAACACACGGCAAGAAGAACAACTCTAAGAAAAACGACATAAAATATGAAAATATTTCCAAATCGCTAAAATGCATTATGATTCATAATATATTAAATTAATCACTATACTAGAATCGAATCTTTAATGACTGCATCTAACTAGTTTGACTTTAGACAGTTTTTTTATCTCAAGGCTGAAATTCCATCTTTCTTATTTTAAAGCATCAGGCAGATCTAATAGATGTAACACTACTTTTTATCTAAGATTAAAAACACACCTTAAAACAAGATCATTTTTCTGTATTCTGCTTTCTGGTAAAGTTAAAATTATAGCTAGAAAAAAAAACTCCTTGCTGAAAAATAAAAAATTGGCAAAAATGATGGGGAACAATACATTCACTTTTGTCTGGTAGTTTATTTCTTAGCTGACATTTTTGACGTTCGTAAAAAGTTATAAAAGTAACAAAAACCAAAGAAGGTACTGTGACATCAGCAACAATAAATATTGAAACACTTGCTTGCTTCTGTCAGTGATATGGAAAATGTTAATCTTTAGTACTACGTAAATATATTTAAATACTTTCAGTTTTTCAGTAGTCTTTCCAAATGAGGATAAGCATACTCAAGTTATGATTTAAACAAATAGGGATATTTCCATGTTATATATAAAAAAGGAGAAATCCGAATTCCTAATATTATAGTTATGACCAGAGAAAAACACTTGTCAAATAATGTCAATGACGCCACTCAAATCAGGCACGTTATTATCAGTCACGTCATCTAAGATGAAAATTCTTTGTCATTCTGTGTATGCAATATATAGTATTCCCACACGCTCTTGTTCTATTTGTACTTTGTAGTGAATTACAGTTTATGATGCTTCCAATTATTTATAAACCATAATTTATTTTAGGGCACATTGTACTAATTTATATTAAAAGTAAAAACAAAAAGGACATTTTTTGTGTTTGTTTTGGCATAACGAAAGTCTTTATTAATTTTTCAACTGACTAGTTTCGGTAACATAATTATCATTATCAGGGCTTCACAAAGTAATAAAGACTTCATGTTTCAATGGGCTAAAAACGCCGTTTTTTTCGTTTTTGTTTCACTTTTAATGTGCATAAGCCATGTTTAGACCTCACAGAAGATATCTGGATGTTTCCTTAATTTCCTTAATGTCATCAGATGAATGGAAGTCCATCTCTCACACCGGCTGTTGCAAATTGAATAGAAGTGTCCCAAAGTGTTATTTAACAGATGTGAAACTGCATCCTAGCCGATTGCTTATATATACCTGAATATGGCAAGCCATCATCTACAAAGCAAACAAACGACCAATGTCTACCGAAACTGGCTCACCAGAATCTTAGGGTCCTTACTCTAAAACTGGATCAATTGTTCACAGCCGCAACGAGAGTCTGTGTTGAAATAGCTAAAAGCAGAATTCATAAGGCCGGTCTGTATACCAGACACCTAATGAGGTGCGTTAAAGCTCAACGCAAAGCACAAAACAACTCGTTTGCAAAAGCTCCGAGAGGTGGCCCAGTGAACTACCGCATATAGGGCTATATTCTTTTTTTTCTTATAAATGAATCCTATTTCTCCTTGCAGCCAGATAACAAACTTATACTAATCTGGAGAGAATCTAGAACAATAAACAACCATTTTTATTCAGAAATATAACGCATATGACAGATGAAAGCATGGTGTGGGTAGAAATAAGCACTGTTAGATATACCTACTTCTGTGTCTTCAAAATGATGTCATTAATGCCCCAAATCATACGGATCACACTCATATGCTCTACTATGGTACAATTGGTCCTCACTTTACTCTAATAGGTAATAATTCCTACTTCGATATGCTAAACCGAT
>NW_013668308.1:57448-69617 GCF_000517525.1 Limulus polyphemus
ACCCATTTAAGCCGTCTCCAGCCATTATTAGTCTCAAAGTGGGTTCCTCGTCATCGAATTTTCTTTGAAGAGTTGATTAGTCAGCACTTCACTGAATTTGATTCCTATAGAGCATGCGCCAGATGTATGAAAAGCACCAAATTCCATCTGGTGAGTCTATTCGTTAATAATGCCCTGGAGACAGTTTTTTTTTCAGAAAAATAAATATAAATTTCTCCAGGATCTCATAAAGAATATGATTTTAAACAACAAAGAAAACTAATGAGCATTCTGATTTTAAGCACGTAACATCAAAGCCAGTTTTTCTGCGTAATTCGTGGTAACCATATCCCATGATGAAGCAAAATGTCATACACCATTAAGACGTAAAGCTATCTCTACCAAACTTTCAGCTCCCGATCGGTCAACGGTACGTTTACGGGCTTACAACTCTAAAATACGAGGCTTGATTCATCCCGGTAAATAAAGTTTGCGCTCAAAGATAACAACAACGACGACGAAATTTTCATCTACGAGTATAGACTGAATAGAAAACTTTTACATTTAAAACCAAATGAAAAAAATTATCATGTGTTTGATTTGAATAAAAATGACCTGAGTGTTTGTGGACGTGATTAGCATCATCTCATAACAGAGGTTTATCTCGTCATAGCTAAAATATTACAAATTTCAATTATTCTCCAATTGTTCTTTGCAGTGCATTATAACTGAACCTACTTATTTACAAATTAAAGTAAAGAAGTTTTAGATATAAAAAAGAAAAAAGTTTAATTATATGACATCTCGTTTTCAACTAAAATTCAGATTTTATTGCTAGATTAGTATCCAATTGATTATTTGAAATGTCGTCTGAATTATAATCAAGGCTAACTTTACCTAAACTTTTCTCGATCGTGATAAGTCGATTGAGTTAAATATTTAAATATCTTATTCTCGGTGAAATAATGATACGGAAAGAAAGACACAACTCACCCTGCTATTATCTGATGTACATCTAATTTCATCTTCTCTTTCTCTTCGCAATATACTGTCTTACTTGATAAATACATCCACGTGGCCACTGTAAATGTTTGTTTTGTTTATAAATGCTAAAATAAGCTAGAGAATTTTAACACTTCCCTCAATATCATTGGAAATATTCAAAACTAAGAAACTTTAACTTCCAGTGAACCATATACAGCCAAACCAAACCACATTCGATGTCTTGTTTATTATTATAAAAAAAAACCTTGGGAAGGAAAATATGCAGTTAGTCACGTTGTATATACATTTTTGTTTTTAAATCCATTTAGTTTTTCTTTATTTTGTTTTATAACCTACCTTCTGCCATAATCGGCGTGTTTACAACTAAAATCACGACAAGACTTCTGTGTTATATTTTCAGCTAAAAGATTATAGCCTTTATACCTAAGAGAAAAAAATATATACTAAAGTTAACTTCTTATTAGCTAACAAACAGAAGGAAATGGAATTGAGAAAAAATTATCCAGAAACCACTCTAAAGATGAGAAATAGCATTTAATATATCAATATTTTATGGTTTGAATGTCATTTTCTCAGCTGACGAAGCATGATTATAAACAATTATACTTGTCACAAAACATTAGTATTAGGCCTATTACAGTTTTAACACTACATTCTATATTATACCACAACTAAGCTTCTTATGTCCCACCTGGTATAATGAGATCTGTATTGGACGAAAAGCGTCGTCGGCAATGAATGGCGGACACGATGTAGTTTAAATACTATTATACACTTTTCCTTTTGGAAAACAAATACCCTAAAGGACTGAATAAAGAATGTATTGTAAAAAATATAATAGGCCTAGTACTAATGTCTTATTAAAGTATAATTAATTAACATTTAATATGCTTGTTCAACACTTCATTTAATATTGCATTCCAAGTCATATTTTTTTTTCTTAGTAATCAACCCATTTGTCTTACTCTTTAGGCTAGTAGAAAGAATTGCATCAGCTCTATTAACTACCTTGTTTTTATTTTAAGATATCATCAGTTTATTTCTACAAAACATAAGTTGTAGTACTAGAAGGTAGAGTGTGTTTGCCCCCACTTCCTACCCACTGGCACTATCAAGGGCATAACTAGGAAGTTTCACTTCTTTTTTTAAAAGTATTTATTAGTTTCTTTTAGGTTAGTTTCAGAATTCTACCAGTGTTAAGAGAGTAAAACAAAACTGTGACTGTTAAAATAATTATTTTCTTTTATTATAGATCTAGATAAATCTCACATCAACCACTTTATCCCTACTGTTGGTTATTTCACCTTCCATATCTCAGTTAAATGTTATTATTTTGTTTTGTTTTTGCACTATACCAATTTATCCAAAGGTAACGAGTAAAGTATCACTTATCAGTACTTATCTCTTCTGATCACAGAAACAGAAGAAAACGCCAAATTTCTAGATTTTTTTCCAGAATGAAACACTTACTTCTGTCTGATAATTTCTGGATGTCTTCCACTGGACAGGTTGATGGCAAGCAAATTCCAATACGGAAGGAAAGATAGCTGAAGTACTGCGCATCTCTTGATAAAATACTAAAAACCTGGAAAACATGTATTGATAAATTGGAAACTTGTCTTTTGAATTTTACAAATAATATAATTACCTTATGTTAATTCTAGCCATTTCAAACTTTGTATACTTCACCTAAAAAGTGTCTGACACCAACATCACTATTCCTTCCAAACATTCAAATATTTCCACGGTGAAAATTTGTTCGTCAGGCATTCATTAAAATTTGTATAAGTTGACCAACTGTCCGTGAAAAGGCTCCTATTTATTCACATTTTTTGAGGTGTTGAATTTAATGATAAAGCTAGTTAGTGTATTTTATAATTGTTTTCGGTATTTTTTTAATTTTAAAACTATAAATTTTTAGTAAGTATTACTTTTATACTTGAATGCGTTAAACCATATTAAGTTTATCGAAAAACTACACAGATGGATAATTGTGATCAAATTGAAGTTGTTATTTTCTTTTCAGTATTAAAGATTTTATCGTTTTTATTTCTGCCTTATACTTAATGGCCATATTATTTCATTTTCTTTTTACTAACTTGATAGTGGTCCTCATACAAGGAAAGACCTCGTTTAGAGATAATGAAAATGCTTAGAGGCTTAAGTAGTTGTAAGAACTCTCAAGATAATTAATTATCGTTTTGTTATCCGATAAAACACGTTGGATATAAAACATTACTTGCATAAGAACTTAAAATAATACCGCTCACATCTTTGCATAGCGGAAATTAGTTTATAAAACACACCTTGTCAGACGAAGTAAAATTCGTAAAGATATCTAAACGTTTCACAATGCTTTGAAATCGTGGATGTGGTGGTAGAACAGGTTGAAATCTCAGAGTACAATACTGCCCCCTAAATCCACCTGTGTTATCTTCGGTATTTAGTTTGATATCAACACATTCGTCATAGGAACCAAAAGCGGTTACAGTGCCAGTAAGGATTCCTTCAGGCAGCTTTCCTGATGCATCTATCACTGAAATCATCAATAAAGTTGTGAAAATATGGTACACCACTTGTTAAGGCCGATACGTTTATCATCAGACATTTTATTATATTGTAGAAACGTATTGACATTACAAAACATTGTCAGGTTTTTGAATATAGGTGGGCTGGGATTCTTCTACAGTAGGTGTCTGTGGCTTGTTGACAATAAACTCAAACAATAAATGGACAGCACACAATCTACTTGTTTTAAAATAATGTATCTTCAAAACAAGTCAACCGTATGTACAAAAAAAATCTTTACATTATAGGAAATCACAGTCCTATCTAAAACTCTAAATAATTTTCTTTTTTGTCAAGAGTCCATACAGGCTATTTAATTACTTTAGAATCCAACTGACAAGATGAACTATTTTTCTGTACTTTGTTTCTTACTATACAATCTGCGATATGTTCACCTACGGCATTCCATGGGTTACCAGAATTGTATCTCAGACTTTAAATAATTGTCTCCCTTTCGTCAAAGTCCACACACACGGGTTCAATTACTTTATAATTACTTTAGAACACCCTTCGACAAGACAAATTATTCTCCTTATCTCTATTAAACTGTAAAAACTCACTTTAAAATATTGCCCATTATAGCTATTCACTCACATGCTGGCTAACTTCACGTTTTCTAACTGAACTTTTACTTACTTGCGCTCGCTTGGTCGCCTATATTTATACATTGTTCACTGAAGCCTCGAACTTTCTATAAACTATGCAGTGCTATAATGGAACAATACTCACTTAAGGTAACGAGAAAAATGCCAAATATTCGAGTAAGTGGCATCAAAAATAATACAAAAATTGAACCACACACACAACATACGACTTATCTTACCGAGTTATGCAACCAAACTTGTCAAAACTATCACTTTTAAAGTAATTACTTTTAACTCTCTTGTTATGAAAAGTAAATCATCATTAAATGTTAAATTACCAAATAAACTAAATAATAAAACTCTTAAATTAAACAAATATCTATAATGTAATGATCACGGATTATGCCTTTAAGTAAAAGCTATAGAGTTATATATGTTATAGGTGCTCTTGTTGCTGGAGTTAATAACTCACGAGCTGTTATTTCACTCTTTAAAGTGAATGCAGAGTAGACTAAGTGGTTAAGAAACTATTATTGCTCTATTAAATGTTAAACAATTTATATTACATGAGGTTACTTACAGCCTGATGTAATAATTTTTATGGATTTTAATTATCAGGACGACACTTAGCTATTTATATAAAAAAATGATGTTCAGGATACGTCATTTAAACTATGTTAATTTTATAAAAAAACCGATACTATGAATCAATTAATATCTTTTCATTACGATAACCTTTAAAACTTACTTTCCACAGCCCATTTTTTGGTCTTCGCAAAACCTCTGAGTAGCGAAATTATACTTGATACGCAAGGCTTGGAAATGTTGGTGTTTCTCAAAAACTCTATTACAGTATCTCCGACCTTATCTACTATGAACTGGGCAGTTTCTTGGCTCTTGTTTTCCATTGCCTTCCAAACTGTGAGCACATACTCTTTGTCCAGAACTGGGGTCTTTCCTGTCTTTATTTTAAGATTATTCCAAACAGTTGAATTATCGACAGCGTCAGTGGTTGTTGATGACCATAGAATAATTACCAAGTAAGTAAACAGGCTAAGCAATTTCATTGTTAACGAATAATACTCTTAACACGAATTAAAACTGAAACAACTTGATTTTTTTTATTCAGTGATTTTGTCTACTTCTATGTAAAAGTCATTGAATACAGTTCACTAAGTCTTCAGAATGGTTCTCGTATGTATATAACAGATTTACAAATCTCTCGATTCATAGTTTAAAGAAAGTGAATGTTAGTTGTGGAAACCACTACTACTTAAAGAAGTTAAAGTAGGGCAACAGCTATAATATTTGGGGATTGATAAAAAGAGCCCTAAATGGCAGGTTAATATACCATATAAACATTCTTTTGCACATATTCTAGTGCATTTGTGTCAGATTGTTATAAAATGACTTGCTCTTAGTTAACCATTTACATTCGAATACAACTCATGAAAACGAATCTGATAGGCTTGCTACTTTTTTAATGTACCAGTTTTTAAAATAGTAACGTTATGGTAACGCAGAAGTTCATTTGCCTCTCGGTTGTACAAGTAATAAACTTGATAATACGTCTGTCAAGTACGTGATAAATAATCGAAAAATATAAGGGTGCCACCTGGTATAATACTTAAGTAGTATTCTACTTTTTAAAATAACCAAAATATTTAAAAGAAACAATAAATACCAATGTCAAAGTTAAGTGGTGAAGCAGACATTTTATCAAAAACCACTAAAGGCTATAATTATTTAGATCCAACTTCTGAATAAGTTTAAAATCCTCAACTTTTATCATGAGCATGTTGATTGAATTTTAACGCCCACAAAGGCCTCTCATATAAAAAAACTGCTGCCCCAAAAGGCACAATGGTGGTGGTGGTATGAGGTGCGGAAAGGAGGGGGTGGGGAAAGCTGAGCTAACTGAAGATGATGTGTAGTTAAAGCATACGTCTGAGAAATGCATATAATTACTTATCTTGTTATTATCATAGTGGGAGAGTCGATAACCAGTAATCAATCGTGATTACTGTAGACAGTGAACTCCGAACAATAAACTGTCTTCAAAAAACAGTTTAACAGCCCAAAGGTGGATACGGGATTGTGGAAAGTGATTGAGTCCAACTGTTTACCAAAATATAAGCTTAATGATATATAGGACTACTTATAATGATACGTGTAATTCATTAAAGATGTGTTGATTAATAAAATAAAATAGATACATCATTATTGTTTAAAAATATTATTCATAAAGGATATGTCTTTACAATTTTCATCAATTGTATAGAATAATTATTGATTTTTTTACAGTTTTACAGAATAAGTAAAAAAAGTATCAGTTCTTCTCGTTTATTCCTTTCTGTAAAAGAGGGTTCCTGGACTTTCGGTGGATTCAGAAATAGGTCAAAATTTTGTATAATTACGTAATTTCGCATCATTTGTGTACTTTTTAGAAAGAATTTCGTAGCACGTGGTATATAATTAGCAAAACATTGAGTGAATAGGCCCTTATCTCGGTGCCTCCACGGTAAGCCTGAGGGTATATAGCGTTCAAAATCCGATTTCGATACCTGCGATGGGAAAAGTACAGATAGCATGTTGTGTAGCTTTACGCTTAACAACAAACAGAACTCTTCATAAATATCATATATAAACAAAAATGAAGTTCAAACAGTATGTTTTCATGCTTACAGATATAAAGGTTCTAAAATAATTTTAAATTTAGTTCGTGAAAACTTACAGTACTGTCTTGATTCTGACAAATTGATTGATTTACTGTTTCATTTAATAGTGAAACCATTCTTGGTTAGCAGTTTGAATACTGGGAGAGAAAAGTATTTTCCACTCACAGTTTTGTAGATTACGTTTAATATAACCAGGAAATATATTTTAACCACTACTGTTAATCTTTGTCTGTTTGTAGTTAAGCGCAAAGTGACACAATGGGTTATCTGTTCTGTGCCCACCATAAGTATCGAATCTTGGTTTCAGCCACTAAGGATGGGAGGGGGGGGGGACTAGCTAATAAACGTACATTTAACATTTTTCGCAGTTTATTACTTGATATTTCATCTAGTTATTATGTTAGCTTAAAATCTGTTTCGTTAATTTCTACTTCATTGAAGCCCTTTCTATAAGTGTTCCCTCTCCCTTATTAATTTCTTTATTTCGCGAATTCCCTTTTGATGCATATTCTGAATTGTGCCGTGAAATCCTTGTCATACCTCCAGCATTCCTTTACAAAATCAATGTAAATGGTCTGGCACGGCCTGGTGGTCAGAGCGCTTGACTTACAATCTGAGAGATAAAACCATCCCCGAACCTGCTCACCCTTTCAGCCATGGGGGCGTTATATTCTTTGGAAATAGTAGCCCAAGATTGTCGGTGGGTTGTGTTGACTAGCTATCTTCCCTCTATTCTATCACTTCAAAATTAGGGACGGCTAGCACAGATAGCCCTCGAGTAGTTTTGTGCAAAATTCAACAAACAAACCAATCTATGAATCATCATGTCGTCACAGGCAACTAACTACTTTAGATAATCATTCAACCAGCTTTCACGCTTTTATTTCACATTCATTCCAAATTAATTCAAATCGAAGTCTACCTTCTTAAACCGCTTGGATTAGTCAGACTTACCTGATTTTTGAATCCTATGTATTTTTTTAAATTTCATAAAGAAAACGGATTAAAATATCAACAACTGATTGCCAATATATAAAGAACGATGAAACAATTTAACAAAACTATTTTTTGTTACACTAGGACACATTATTGTTACAACTGAACAAGAGAAATAACGATTTTGAATATGAAGCTAACTTTATATTCATCTTTTGTTTTAGACGAGATAAGTAACATACAAGATAATTCATTTTATTTTTATATTCATCGAATGTAACATAGCATGTATTGCAAATTTTTCAAGATATCTGACAAATAAAAAATAAGAGGACTAAGCATTTGTTTTAAATTTGTACACAGATTGAGGTCGGATAAATAAAAACATACTATTAATGTCAACAACCGAATAATTCATTCCCACGACGTTCTCCAAGTACTAACAACAGAATATCATAAGTAAATTTAGTATCATAAACCCTAAAAACATTAAAATATGCGGTAATGGCACCAACATTTTCTAACTATCATCACTGGGTGGCTGAATATAGGTACGATGCTTAACAGGAGATTGACAAGATAAGATAATACAGAACAGTACTAAAGGTATACCGGATGGGTTTATGTCTAAGAGTAGCGAATGTAGCACACAAAGAACACAATGTTTATTAACGTAAAGACAAGAAAACGGTGTGTGTACTTGAAGGTTACTTATATGAGACGGTCGCATGTACACCCAGTCAGGATCAGATTCAAATTTACTGACACTTGTAATGAAACTTGAGTAGAACTAAATTAGGAGGATTGAAACCTTACATTTAACTAGTGTAATTACACTAACACGTGGCTGGTTATTTTTATTCCCCATTGGCGTAGCCATTATCTCTAGATATTACCTTATAATATAGTTCAGGTTACGTATGGATGTATGTATGAGACGGATTATTTACATTTGGTGTCTGTGACTTGTTGGCGACAAATTTCTACAATAAACAAACTGCACACAGTCCATTTGTTTTAAAATAGTATATACAAGTGTTGGTTACCCTGTTGGTTACAACAGTTGTATCCAGAGCTTTAAATAGTTGTCTTTTTTTTCGTCAAAGTCCACACAGGCTGGTTAAATTACTTTAGAACACAATTGACAAATTATTTCTTCTATATCCTGTTATTACAATACAATCTGTGATAATTTCACTTTAGAAATCGCCGCTATAAGCTATTTATCTCTAGACTCACAGTCACGCAGTCTAGGTCTAACTATCTATCTATCTAACTCGTATTATATTTTGGACGCGTATTAGCCTGACAGAGGCCTAGAACGTTCTACACACTTCGAGATATTATGCTGCAATAATATTCAATTAAAACAACCAGAAAACTTAGAATGCTCTAGTAACACAACGCGATAATAAAACAATCGCTAATTCACAGCAATTAAACTACAAAGCATGTGATTCGTAAACAGTGACTTAAACAAACCTGCCATAAGCTATCCTTCTAAAAATAACTAAATTTAACAATCGCGCTATATCTAAACTATCATACCTTTTTTATTAACTTAAACAGTCATGTACATCTTACAGTATACTATCGTAGCAGAACTTGAAACTTATACTATATTTAGCTTATGTCTTCTTATCATTTAACATTTTAATAAGACCAACTCTAAATGTTTGTCAGCAAATAGTTAGAATTACCTTTGGGCTGGCCCCCCAGTGGCACAGCGGTATGTCTGCAGACTTACAACGCTAGAAACCGGGTTTCGATACCCGTGGTGGGCAGAGCACAGATAGTCCTTTGTGTTGCTTTGTGCTTAATTACAAACAAACAAAAGTTTTAAATATTGAAATGTTTATAGGACCAATAGTTTCTCGAAAGTTGTATTGTTGTTTAGTCTAGTAAATATTTAACATAACAATATGGTCGAGACTATTGTTTCGAACGTTCTTCAAATCTTAAGATACAATTTGAGCTATATATTAAAAGTCCGGATAAAACGTTAAGCTGGAATGAGATATTAGTTATTGAGTTACACTGTTAGATGTTCTGTTGGTTAGATAAAGAGTAACCATTAGATGATTTACCCAGTTTATCTGTTACTGTCAGCCAGTTAGTTCAGTGTAATGAAATAGAGATACGAAATGAACAAGTAATTATATTTTATATTTGACACAACTTCTTTGTGAAGTTAGGCCTATTGAAATTAACGTTGGTTAAACAAAATGTGGAACTTGAAACTGAAGAAATAAAACTTTTTTTTTGTGTTGTTGTTTATTTTAATCGTTAAATAGACTGAACTTAAATATCCCTTTTACCAGTTATTTCAAAAGAACTTGCCCAACAACAAATACGCTTACAGCAGTATACTGTTCGGAAAAGACAGATGATATAAATCATGTGTTAACATTGTTGAGGGCAACAATTGGAGAATGAAATTAGAATAAAAAAAGGCAACAGCAGATGGCCGAAGTTTACTTTGGGTTAGTTCTATCCTGATAGTTTTGTCCAGAAAATCCTTTACACTGAACCATAATATAACAGACATGACTGTAGGGATGACGCATCTGAACTTCACTTTTATCTATGTCAAACGTCTTATCCTTGTAAATCATATCCTAAGCTTCCATGTTTACTTGTCCTTGGAACGTCTTATCCTTGTAAACCCATATCTTAAGCTTTCGTGTTTACTTGTCCTTGTACAGACCTGTACAGTCAAAATGCTCAGTTAACTGCCGTTCAAGGATATCTTTTAGTAATCCTTTAAGTTTTCCAGGATTATCTTAATCCGTAATGCTCCAGCTAAGGGTGGACCATACCTTTCAACCCTTCGTCTCTGAAGTGGACTTATAACTACCATAAAAAAGTTTTCAACCGACACATATAAAGAAAATGGGATAAAATGGTGATTGACTGAATATGTTTTTTTTTTTCACGTTCCATTTAATTAGTCTTGGGCAATGATTCGTGGTTATATTTACACACACCTTCTGGTATAATAATACGTCAAACTGTAACTAACATACAGTTAATCAAGTAACTGCTGTGAAGAAACTAAGTTGACTATTACAGAAGTTCTAATGTGACAAGAGTAAAGAGACCGAAGCATCTACTTGTCAAGTAAGTACTACAATAAGTCTAATCTGATTGCTGAGAAGATACCAAATTAAGTATTATAGATTTCTAAGGATACTACTATGAATGAATCTAAAGTGACTAACATAAACAGCTTTGAAGTGATTAACATGAAAACTCCAAAGTGGTTACTATGAAGTAATTACAGTGTCAACTATAAAAAGCTCTAAGGTGACTATGGTAAATGTATTTAAAGTAACTACCATAGAGAGGTCTAAAGTCACTTAGTATGAATGGTTCTTAAAAGTAAAAAAAACAAAAAACTAAAGTGTTTAAACTGTAAATTACTCTGAAGAGACTGTTTTAACTAGTTCCAAGAAATATAAACATAAACAGAATTTAGTTATAGTTACAATTACATAATAACGATATCATTTTTACTTGACTTGTTTGTTATGAATTTCGCGCAAAGCTACACGAAGACTATCTGCACTAGCCTTCCCTAATTTAGCAATGAAAGACTAGAGGGAAGGCAGCTAGTCATCACCACCCACCGCCAACTCTTGGGCTACTCTTTTACCAACGAATAGTGGGAGTGACCGTCACATTATAAGGCTCCCACGGCTGAAAGGGCGAGCATGTTTGGTGTGACAGGGATTTGAACCCGCGACCCGCAGATTGCGAGTTGAGCGCCCTAGCCACCTGGCCATGCCGGGCCTAATTACAGGAAGGAAGCGGTAGCACACGCTGTATACACAGATCCCATTGCAGTTCGCTGAAATTAAAAAAAAAAATGAGAGAGAGAGAAAGAGGTGGTTGTCTGTGAGCAAAAAAAAGTTAGAATCACTGATCTAGATAATAAAATTTAAAAGTGACAAAGTATGACGCGCGTTAACTCAAACCACAATATTCGCTTCCTCTTCGTTGCAATTAAAATTTATAAAAACCGCACTTGATTGAAACAACCTTTTATTTTGGAGCCGAACTATGCATAAGTAAAGATGGTAGTGTGTGTAATACTAATGGCAGAGAGTTGAATAAATCCCAATATTGTACGTGATAAATAGAATCAAGAATTAGGGTTACGTAATTACTACATACACTAAAGTATTAAGTATTTGCGGTTTGTAGAAAAGGTTCTATTGTAGGAAAACGGACAAACTTCTTTCTTATTTAAGTCCCATAAATAATGCCAAGTATTACTTGTCGCTGCGTTTGAATACAAGGTTAAAGACTTTGATGCTCCGTCCGAAACATAAATAATGCAAGTATTACTTGTCGCTGCGTTTGAATACAAGGTTAAAGACTTTGATGCTGCGTCCGAAACATAAATAATGCAAGTAT
>NW_013668308.1:70538-72642 GCF_000517525.1 Limulus polyphemus
TGGGCTGTTAATACAGTGTGCCTTGTACATGACGACTTTTGACACTCTATAATATATCTTTAGTCAGTTCTGTTGAAGTGTAAACCATGTAGTATGAAACGTTATCCACTATGAACATTAAGGCACAGTTAGTCCGTAAAAAGGTCTATACCTATCATATTAAACTACTAATAAATAAAGAATTTATTTCTGACAGACAGATACGATAAAAAAGACTGCACGAAAAACAGTCTCTTTATACAATAAATACATTTCGAGTAGAAAAAGACACAAATTGGAATATCATTTATTTCTTCACCATCTGCAATATAAGTCTCTTATTTAGCAGTGAAAAACTAGAGGGAAGGCAGTTAGTCATCACTATCTACCGCCAACTCTTGGGCGACTCTTTTACCAACGAATAGTGGGATTGACCGTCACATTATAACGCAAAGTCGAGCGACCTAACCACCTGACCATGCCGGGCCCTCGGGATATGTCAAGAAGAAGTTATTTTTCATTTAAAATTCGTATACTTCATACTTTCAGCGCTGTCTAAATATAGACCAGTCAGTGAAAATGGCTACTAGGGGTACTGATGGGATTTCTACAGTTTCCTCTTTCATTACTGCCATATATAGGACAAAAAAAGAAAAAGAAACACTATATATATATTCATAACTGGTAAAATATTAATTCTACAATTGCTTTTCGTTTTCAACTCCCAATCATTTGAGAAATTTCTGTTTCACACATTGTTTGTACATATTTTCAAGATATATACATTCATATTAAATGAAATGTTATAAAGTCACATGTTACTTATTACTTTTTCATTAAAAAAATTAAGATACAAAACAAAATGTTAATTAAATAATCAAGCCCAGTGGAGATGATTAATTTTAATTTTAATCTTTATATTGCCACTTGCATATTGCGTTAAAAAATAGCTTTCAGAAAACTAGGTACATTTGCTAGTGCTCTAAAATATTCGTTATCACAATATTTGTATGCTCTTGCGACCCCTCTACAATAGCTTTGCGACCCTCTTTTGTATTCGGGCCCCAGTTTGAGAAACGCTGACCTAGATGACAAGTGTGGTGGGTTTGGCCTATAAGCTTCAGTTCTATAATAAATTATTATGAAGGATCTCTTCAGTTAAGGCAGGACTTCTTTTCGAAAGCCAAGATAACAATAGTTTAACAAATAATATAGCAATTGTAGAAAGAAATGTTTAGGATATACAAGTGGAACTGTTATACGATAATTGAGAGTTCAGTAGATAGTACTGATGAAAAGAAGGACGTAATGTGCGACATATTGTTATACCGTTAAAACATTGCTTAGAATTTTCTAATTTCAAGAAAAGGAAAATACTCTAATTTAGTTTCAACAAGCTACATAGCATAGAAGACTACGAGAATGAAGCGATTATTTCAAGATTACTTCCCAGTACGGATTACTGGAAGAAGTAGACCTTTATTAGTTTTTTCTGCTGTGAAACCAGTTTTAACAAGATTTTTGTAAAAGTTTCTATTGTTTGGTGGGCTCTTTCGGATTACTCGATAAAAGTAAGAATGTGAAGCCATCAATTTATTACTTCAACTACCGGTCCTACAAATTAGCTTAACTAATGTTCTCCCTACTGATTTTCTCGTAAGTGCGGTATTTTTCATAGCTCTAGTACTTTGGTGAAACACAAACTCAGTATTCACAAAAATTGAATTAACTAAATTTAAGAAATTTTCATTGGTAGGGCAAACTTTCAAAAAGGGCCCAAAATGTTTCCGGAATCCATCATTTGAATCTACCAGTCACAATAAATATCATTATTTGCAAGCAAAATATCAATATATGAGGAAACATTAGTTATACAAAGGAGCATCTTTCTTACAGCCTGTAATGGATTTATGGTGAAAAGCTCATTAAATAAAAATTTTACAAGTTTCTTCTACAAATGTTACAAACATATTAGCACAATGTTAATTTTTTCCTTCAGTGGTGGGACAGGAAAGAGGGCACACTGGGGAAATGTCCCACTACTTAGTATGCTATAAAATTTGCGAAATCTTCTATTGGCCAAAGTCTGTTTGTTTGTTTTTAATTTCGCGCAAACCTACACGAG